>NC_000068.7:89365333-89642833 GCF_000001635.26 Mus musculus
ATATATATATAAACAAACCATTGCATATCAACTTACTAAAAGTTTTAATACAGTTTAGATGAGATAATATGTCCAATCCAATTTTATTGAATGTGATACAATAATATAAATTCAAAGACATTTGACCCTTAATCATCACATGTTATTTAAATGACATGGAAGCTCAACTCGATAAATTTAAATCTGTTAATATATACTCTAAAACTTATAAAATACAACAAATCAAGTATACAATACACATTAATAATTGATTTAGTACATCAAAGACACTGGGGTTATTTGGAGAATTTTAATTCCTTTTATAGAAATGTGTTGTGGGAAATATTTAAAAGAACCACCAAGTTCCCATGCCTCATCTAGCTATTCTCTGCCTGCCAATTCTCTGGCGGGACAGAGCTCCCGAGTTCCCTTCGTAGCCACACCAGACCCACACAATGACCATCTACCCCACAGTCAGCAGCCACAATACCCAACAACCCAGTAGAAACAAAACTCTAGAAGCTTATCATTAACAAGTCAGATTTATATACCCATAAATTCTCAATTCACAAGATGCCAATACAATAATTTCAGAACCAATTGATAATGATAAAAGATGTCCACCGAGATTAGATAATTTATCCGAAATATTCTATCCTTCATGATATCATAGCTACCTGTGACTATTTCAAACCACACAGGATTAGGGTCTTCTTCCTATCCAGTCGCCTCCATCTTGGCTTTCCCTCTCCTCTGAGTCGCTCTCTGTCCCCGAAACCCTTCGCTCCACCCCCACTTAATCACAGGCCTCCTGCTGCACTAATATTTTAATGTAATTGGAAGGAAAAATCCTGCCACAGAAATGAACATTACCTAGACAATAAAGTGACAGAAGCTAGAAGAAACCACACAACAAAAGTGTTAAAAACCAAGGGAGATAGAGTGTTACCAGCAATGTACTCAAGAATAGTCACTCTAATTCTAAGAGTCAAGGGTCAAGATTTGAGATTCATGTTTTTTTAAATTTAATTTATTCTCTCTAAATTTCACACATCTATATAATGCATCTTTATGATATCCAACTCTCAATCCCTCCTCCAACCCCTATGATGACATCTCTCTTTCTACTTTATGACATATTGACTTTATATCTGCTCCTCTCTTGAAATTACTTATGTAAGAATTTTCTCAGAAAGTCTTCAGGGTCTGAGGTAAACAAATATGTTTTCTGAAAAGATTCTGCATCATTTCTTAATTGTATCCTTTTATTTCATTTATTTCACTCTTTTATTTTCCTAAGATTTCAAGGGCTCTGTAGAATAAGATTATAAGAACCAAATAATCAGAATGTCTGCTTCAAGATAGAGCCTTCTCATTAACACAGCTGTACTCATGAAATATTAATCATGTGGCCACTTTAACAAGTTCTATACAAAGCACTATTTGACATTCCAAAGTAGATGGAGAACTGTTACAAGATTTTACTCATAGATGAAGAGATTCAGCTAAAATTAACTCTCTTTTCCATATTATCATTGGTTTAATATTATGCACATTTTATGAAAATAAGCATAACTTCTATGGATTGTCATATTCAGTAATTTAATGTGACACACCACGTTAAGTCACAGAATTTCTCTCCATCCTCAGAGCCTCACATTCTCTTTGTGCAATCTTCCATGATGTGCCTTGATACTTATGGGATGATATTGATATAGAAGACCCATCTCTTACTGAGCATTCACTGTAACTTATTCCCAGGACTTTGACTGGTTATAAACTAACAGCTACTTGCAATAATAGAAAGCTTCTCCAATCAAGGCTCTAAGTAGTATTAATCAATGATATGAACATAAATATTAGAAGGGAGTCTGGCAACACTTTTGTATTACAGATACTATTGCTGTGATGAAACACCATGACCAAAGTAACATGGGGAGGAAAGAGTTTTGTTCAGCTTATACTACTGTACAACAGTCTATCACTGAGGAAAGTCAGTGCAGTAACTCAAATAGTGCAAGAATCTAGAGGTAAGAGCTAATGACAAGGTCATGCATGATGGGTAGTTATTGCCATACTTCTCATGGCATGCTCAACCAGCTTTCTTATGGAATGAAGGACCACCATCCAAGGGGTGGCACTACGCACAATGGACTATGCCAATACTTATAAATATTAATCAAGAAAATGTCCTACAGACTTATTTGCCTACAGATCAATCTTATGGAAGCATTTTCTTAATTGATGTTCCATCCACTTCAATGAGTTTATCTTGTGTTAAGTTGTCATGAAACTGTCCAGAATAGCATGCATTGAGAAACATACTATGGTTACTCATTTAGAATCCACAATTTCCCTAACAATGAGTTTTGACAAGGTTTACTGCATCAGGAATAAATCGCCTCCTATGGAAGAGTCTTCAAACCTAATCAAAAAAGAGTCCCATAGACTTGTCATTATTTTTTTTATTAGGTACTTATTTCATTTACATTTCCAATGCTATCCCAAAAGTCCCTCACACACTCCCCCACACACTCCCCCACACTCCCACTTCTTGGCCCTGACATCCCCCTGTACTGAGGCATATAAAGTTTCTCTTTCCACTGATGGCTGACTAGGCCATCTTCTGATATATATATATATATATATATATATATATATATATATATATATATATATATATATATATATATATATATATATATATATAACTAGAGACACAAGCTCCAGGGGTTACTGGTTAGTTCATATTGTTGTTCCACCTATAGGGTTGCAGATCCCTTTAGCTCCTTGGTTACTTTCTCTAGCTCCTCCATTGGGGGCCCTGTGATCCATCAAATAGTTGACTGTGAGCATCCACTTCTGTTTTTGCTAGGCTCCAGCATAGTCTCACAAGAGATATCTGGGTCACAAGAGATATCTGGCTCACAAGAGATATCTGGGTCCCACAAGAGATATCTGGCTCACAAGAGATATCTGGGTCATTTCAGCAAAACCTTGCTAGTGTATGCAATGGTGTCAGCGTTTGGAAGCTGATTATGGGATGGATCCCCAGATATTGCAGTTTCTAGGCAGTCCATCCTTTCGTCTCAGCTCCAAACTTTGTCTCTGTAACTCCTTCCATGGGTGTTTTGTTCCCAATTCTAAGAAGGAGCAAAGTGTCCACACTTTGATCTTTGTTCTTCTTGAGTTTCATGTGTTTTGCAAATTGTATCTTATATCTTGAGTATTCTAAGTTTCTGGGCTAATATCCACTTATCAGTGACTTGTCATTATTTTATCAGTGGACATATCATGACTATTGGTTAGTAGTTTTTCATTCAGAGTCCTGCATTACATATTTTTCAAAAAACTTGTATACCATTCCCAGATTATGAAAAGTTGCAGCAGGAAGAGTTTTCTGTTCAATTCAGCATTGATCACTCCATGCCTTTCAAATGAAATGAATAGAGTTGTCCACCATAGGGTATTAAGATATAGTTAATGGTCATACTTTCAGTCTTTGCTCTGAACTATGTCTTCGTAACTCCTTCCATGGGTACTTTGTTCCTCCTTCTCAGAAGGATCAAAGTGTCCACACTTTGGTCTTCCTTCTTCTTCAGTTTCATGTGTTTTGCAAATTGTATCTTGGGTATTCTGAGTTTCTGGGCTAATATCCACTTATAAGTGAGTGCATATAATGTGTGTTCTTTTGGGAATGGGTTACCTCGCTTACGATGATATCCTCCAGATCCATCCATTTGTCTAAGAATTTCAGGAATTCATTGTTTTTGATAGCTGAGTGGTACTCCATTGTGTAAATGTACCATATTTTCTGTACCTATTTTTCTATTGAGGGACTACTGGGTTCTTTCCAGCTTCTTCTATTATAAATAAAGCTTCTATGAAGATAGTGGAACATGTGTCCTTATTATAGGTTAGAGCATCTTGTGGGTATATGTCCAGGAGAGTCATATTGCTGGATCTTCCAGTAGAACTGTGTCCAACTTTCTGAGGGACTGCCAAACTGATTTCTAGAGTGGTTGTACCAGCTTGTATTCCCATCAGCAATGGAGGAGTGTTCCTCTTTCTCCACATCATATCCAGCATCTGCTATCACCTCCTGAGTTTTTCATCTATCCCATAAACAACCATCAAACCCAGACACTATTGCATATTACAAGAGCTTGCTGACAGGAAACTGATATAGCTGTCTCCTGAAAGGCTCAACAAGTGTCTGACTAATACAGAAATGGATGCTCACATCCAACCATTAGACGGAGGACAGGGTCTCCAATGAAGGAACTAGAGAAAGTACCAAAGGAGCTGAAGGGGTTTGCAGGCCCTAGGAGGAAAAACAATATGAACTAACAAATAACCCCAGAACTTCCTGGGACTAAACCACCAATCAAAGAAAACACATGAAGAGACTTATAGCTCTAGCTAAATATGTAGCTGAAGATGGAGTAGTCAGTCATCAATGGGAAGAGAGGCCCTTGGTCCCGTGAAGGTTCTATGCCCCTGTATAGGGGAATGCCTGGGCCAGGAACCAGGAGTGGATGGGTTGGGGAGCAGGGGAGGAGGGAGAGGATAGGGGATTTTTGGAGGGGAAACTAGGAAAGGGGATAACATTTGAAATGTAAATAAAGGAAATATCTAACAAAAATGGGGGAAAGAGAAAAGATGTAGTTAACACAGCCAACCAAAACCAATGGAAATAAGCTGAGATTTTGATAATTATGAGTACAGGAATCCAATTAAACAGCACTTAAAATGTCATTCTCAAAAAGAATTTTTATAGATGATAATACATGCAAGACAATGTAGAGAGGTTTGATGTACAAGGAAAGAAAAGAAAAAGAAATGAAAAGAAAAGAAAGGAGGAGTGTTCCTCTTTCTCCACATCCTCGCCAGCATCTGCTGTCACCTGAATTTTTTATCTTAGCCATTCTGACTGGTGTGAGGTGGAATCTCAAAGTTGTTTTGATTTGCATTTCCCTGATGATTAAGGATGTTGAACATTTTTTCAGGTGCTTCTCAGCCATTCGGTATTCCTCAGTTGAGAATTCTTTGTTTAGATCTGTACCCCATTTTTAATGGGGTTATTTGAATTTCTGGAGTCCAGCTTCTTGAGCTCTTTGTATATGTTGGATATTCGTCTCCTATCAGAATTAGGATTGGTAAAAATCTTTTCCCAATCTGTTGGTGGCCTTTTTGTCTTATTGACAGTGTCTTTTGCCTTACAGAATTTTATGAGGTCCAATTTGTCAATTCTTGATCTTACAGCACAAACCATTGCTGTTCTGTTTAGGAATTTTTCCCCTGTGCCCGTATCTTCGAGGCTTTTCCCTACTTTCTCCTCTATTAATTTCAGTGTCTCTGGTCTTATGTGGAGGTCTTTGATCCACTTAGACTTGAGCTTTGTACAAGGAATTAAGAATGGGTCAATTCACATTCTTCTGCATGATAACCGCCAGTTGTGCCAGCACCATTTGTGGAAAATGCTGTCTTTTTTCCCACTGGATGGTATTAGCTCCCTTGTTAAAGATCAAGTGACCATAGGAGAGTGGATTCATTTCTGAATCTTCAATTCTATTCCATTGATCTACCTGTCTGTCACTGTACCTATACCATGCTGTTTCTCCACTGTTGGTGGGATTGCAAGCTTGTACAACCACTCTGGATGTCCGTCTGGAGGTTCCTCAGAAAATTGGACATAATATTACCGGAAGATCCAGCAATACCTCTCCTGGGCATATACCCAGAAAAAGTTCCAACTGGTAAGAAGAACACATGCTCCACTATGTTCATAGCAGCTTTATTTATAATATCCAGAAGCTGGAAAGAACCCAGATGTCCCTCAACAGAAGAATGGATACAGAAAATGTGATACATTTACACAATGGAGTACTACTCAGTTATTAAAAACAATAGATTTATGAAATTCTTGGACAAATGGATGTATCTGGAGGATATCATCCGTACTGAGGTAACACAATCACAAAAGAAGTCATTAGATTTGCACTCACTGATAAGTGGATATTAACCCAGGAACATAGAACACCCAAGATACAATTTGCAAAACACAAGAAAATCAAGGAGAGGGAAGGCCAATGGGTGGATACTTCATTCCTCCTTAGAATAGGGAACAAAATACCCTTGGAAGGAGTTACAAAGTTTGGAGCTAAGATGAAAGGATGGACTATCCAGAGACTATCCCACCCAGGCATCCATCCCATAATCAGCCACCAAACCCAGACACTATTGCATATACCAGAAAGATTTTGCTGAAGGGACCCTGTTATAGCTGTCTCATATGAGGCTATGCCAGTGCCTGGCAAATACAGAAGTGGATGCTCACAGTCATCTATAAGATGGAAAACAGGGCCCCCAATAGAGAAGCTAGAGAAAGCACCCAAGGAATGAAGGAGTCTGCAACCTTATAGGTGGAACAACAATATAAACTAAGCAGTACCCCCAGAGCTCATATCTTTAGCTGCATATGTAGCAGAAGATGGCCTAGTTGGCCATCACAGGGAAGAAAGGCCCCTTGGTCTTGCAAAGATCATATGCCCCAGTACAGGAGAATGCCAGAGCCAAGAAGCGGGAGTGGGTGGGTAGGGAAGCAAGGCAGAGGGAGGATATAGGGAACTTTCATGATAGCATTTGAAATGTTAAGAAAATATCTAATAAAAAAGAAAGAAAGAAAGAAAGAAAGAAAGAAAGAAAGAAAGAAGGAAGGAAGGAAGGAAAAAAGAAAAGAAAAGAAAAGAAAAGAAGAGAAGAGAAGAGAAGAGAAGAGAAGAGAAGAGAAAAGAAAAGAAAAGAAAAGAAAAGAAAAGAAAAGAAAAGAAAGATTATTGTTCTCTAGAAATAAAGGAAGAATAGCAACATATGCAAGTACCAATTTTTATTTTCTAATTTAAAACTTTTTACTGAAGGAAGGCAGGGTAGTAACTCAAGCAGTGCAAGAACCTGGAGGCAGGAACTGATGACAAACCCATGAAAGATAGGTGGTTACTGATGTACTTCTCATTGCATGCACAACCAGCTTTCTTATGGAATGAAGGACTATCATTCCAAGGATGGCACTACCTACAATGGACTGTGCAATTTCTTATAAATTACTAATCAAGAAAATACTCTAAAGACTTGCCTATCGATCAATTTTATTGAGGCATGTATGGTCTGGAATTCAAATATGATAGTCAGAATGCTCAACCTTTACTCTATGCACCTATGAGCTATATTTTAGCACTTCGAAATAAAGAACATACATGTATTATATGCTCATACAAACCTTCAGTAAGAAGGAAACCAGACTGTATCTCAGCTCATGGTGTCATAAGTACTGAGAAGTAAGCATGAATTTTCCAAAACTTTATGAGCTTGGTTTCAAAAAAAATATTGATGGTAGATTTGCATGTAATTACTTTTGGGGCTGTAGAGTAATATGTAAATAATGATGAAAATTGGAATGACCATAGAGAAAAATCTCACATGAACATAGCTTCACCAAAGTACTACATTAGGAAATTCTTTAGGCATAATGGACTCGAATATGTCTTATTCAAACTTAATAGTCTGGACCATCACATTGTATATTTACTATAGGGAAAATGTAGGAATTTTTAGTGTTGTTCATAATTTCTTCAGTAAGCTATTCAATACAATAACATCTTCTTCAATTTTCTGTTTTTTTATATATTTATTCTAGGTTTAACTGTTTGTTTCTAATTGTATTCCACTGTCATTGAATAAAATGTAAGGAAGTATTTCAGTATTCTTATGTTTAACAAAAATGTATGTGTCTTAAGATATCATTTGCTTAGAGAATGTTCCAAGGTGTGCTAGGAAAAATATATGGTCAGCAGTATTTGGTTTGAATAATTTATAGATGTGAGTTAAATTCATCTAATCTATTATATAATTCAATTTTCATGTTTATTTGAGTTTGCGTGAACTAGTTGTCTAAGCTGAGAGTGAGATACTGCAGTTACTGCTATTGTTCTATGGAATTTAATCAGTGTATTTATGTCCAGTGTTGAGATATATATATATATATATATATATATATATATATATATATATATATATACACACACACACACACACACACACACACACACATATATATATATATATACTTTCATATATTTAGTGAGGAACTAACTCCCAGACCATCCTATTTGGAATGAGAACTACTAAAATCACTTTATGACATCAGTATTATTTTGGAAACAAATCCTAATGAAAACCCAACATAAAACTATAAGCCAAGTTCCTGATAATTATATAATACTTGATAAATATAAAAGTGCTTAATGAAGCATTGAAAAACACATAAAGATTCATCAATAGCAAGTTGGCTTACTACAAGAACTAACTACAATTCCAACTCAATTCTTCGTAGAGTTAGAAAGAGTAATTCTCAAATGCGATTGGAATAACAACAACAAAAAGGGTACCAAAAACTATTGTCAACAATAAAAGAACATCTGGGGTAAATCACCATCCTTGACCTCAAGCTCTACTACAGAGCAAGAGTGATAGAAAACTGCCTGGTATTGGTACAGGGGTAGTCAGGTAGATCAATGGAATAGAATTGAAGACCCAGAGATAAACCCAAACTCCTAAGTGTTCTTGATCTTTGACAAAGGAGCTAAAATCACCCAGTGGAAAAAAGACACATTTTCAACAAATGGTGCTGTTTCAACTGGTGGTTAGCATGTAGAAGAATGAGAATTGATCCATTCTTATCTCCTTGTACCAAAGCTCAAGTTTAAGTGGACTGAAGACCTCCACAGAAAACCAGATACACAAGATCAAGAACTGACAAGTGGTACCTCATAAAATTGCAAAGCTTCTGTAAGGCAAAGGACACTGTCAATAGGACAAAATGGCAACCAACATATTGGGAAAAGAACTTTATCAATCCTACGTCTAATAGAGGGCTAATATCCAATATATAGGAAGAACTCAAGAGGTTAGACTTCAGAGAACGAAACAACCCTATTAAAAATGGGGAACAGAGACAGAGAATTCTCAATTGAGGAAATTCAAATGGTCAAGAAGTACCTAAAAAAAAATGTTCAACATCCTTAATCATTAGAGAAATGCCAATCAAAATGACCCTGAGATTCCACTTCACACCAGTCAGAATGGCTAAGGTCAAAAACTCAGGTGACAGCATATGCTGATAGGATGTGGAGAAATAGAAACATTCCTCCATTGCTGGTGGGATTGCAAGCTGGTACAACCACTCTGGAAATCAGTCTGGTAGTTCCTCAGAAAATTGGACATAGTACTACCTCAGGACACAGCTATACCACTCCTGGGCATATACCCAGAAGATGTTCCAATATAATAAGGACACATGCTCCACTATGTTCATAGCAGCCATATTTATAATAGCCAGAAGCTGGAAACAACCTAAATGACCCTCAATACAGGAATGGATAATGTGGTACATTTACACAATGGAATACTAATACTGATAGGCTATAAACAATAATTAAGTATGTAGGGTAAAACCTCAGTCATTTCTACAAAAAATAGGGATGAGATCAACTGCTTCATTTATTTTTCATATTGCTTTTCTTTTGACAATTTTATACATGAAGACTATGTTTATATACTTTTACCTACCCTTTCCCCTTCCAACTGCTCTGCTCACCCATTCCTTGTCAAATTTATGACCTCTTCTTCAATTATTATTGTTAAATATGTGTAATTATGTGAGTGTTTATGTGTGAATGTGCATGTGTAAATGCAACCTGCTGAGTCCATTTAGTGTTGCTCATAAGTTTAGGACTGACCACTCAAGATCAAATAACACATATAATGAGTCACTACTGGAAAAGACTTATTTGACTCATTTTCTCTGTCTCTCAGTAGCCATTAATTGCATGTAGCCCTTCATTTATAGGTGGGAATTTATGAGAGTTTCTTCATCCATGTGGAAAGCCAGCCATTGTACAGGTCTTGTTTAGGAAAAAAATACTGTTCAGATTTCATAAGTGAAGCTCTTAATCATAAATAGAAGGCACCATATTACAGCAATGTCCTGGTCCTGAGACTTACAATCTAATTTAATATACTTCTTTATGTCTTAGGAAGAATTTTTTAAATGCCAAAGGAACAATAAAAGGATACATGTAGGAATGAAAACAAAATATCTTTATTTACAAATAATATGATCATATACATGAGACATTAAATATCTATCAGAAAATTCTTTTTTTATTTAATATTTTTTATTATAACGTATTTTCCTCAATTACATTTAGAATGCTATCCCAAAAGTCCCCCATACCCCCCCCCACTTCCCTACCCACTCATTCCCATTTTTTGGCCCTGCCACTCCCCTGTACTGGGGCATATAAAGTTTGCGTGTCCAATGGGCCTCTCTTTCCAGTGATGGCCGACTAGGCCATCATTTGATACTTATGCAGCTAGAGTCAAGAGCTCCAGGGTACTGGTTAGTTCATAATGTTGTTGCACCTACAGGGTTGCAGATCTCTTTAGCTCCTTGGATACTTTCTCTAGTTGGGGGCCCTGTGCTCCATCCAATAGCTGACTGTGAGCATCTACTTATGTGTTTGCCTAGTCTCACAAGAGACAGCTATATCAGGGTCCTTTCAGCAAAATCTTGCTAGTTTATGCAATGGTGTCAGCGTTTGGAGGTGAATTATGGGATGAATCCCTGGATATGGCAGTCTCTAGATGGTCCATCCTTTTGTCTCAGCTCCAAACTTTGTCTCTGTAACTCCTACCATGGGTGACGGTTTCCAATTCTAAGAAGGGGCAAAGTGTCTACACTTTGGTCTTTGTTCTTCTTCAGGTTCATGTGTTTTGCAAATTGTATCTTCTATCTCAGGTATACTAAGTTTCTGAGCTAATATCCACTTATCAGTGAGTACATATCATTTGAGTTCTTTTGTGATTGGGTTACCTCACTCAGGATGATACCCTCCAGTACATCCATTTGCCAAGGAATTTCAAAAATTCATTCTTTTTAATAGCTGAGTAGCAATCCATTGTATAAATGTACGGCATTTTTTGTATCCATTCCTCTGTTGAGGGGCATCTGAGTTTTGTCCTGCTTCTGGCTATTATAAATAAGGCTGCTATGAACATAGTGGAACATGTGTCCTTCTTACCAGTTGGGACATCTTCTGGATATATGCCCAGGAGAGGTAATGCGGGATCCTCCCATAGTACTATGTCCAATTTTCTGAGGAACCGCCAGACTAATTTCCAGAGTGGTTGTATAAGCTTGCAATCCCACCAACAACGGAGGAGTGTTCCTCTTTCTCCACATCCTCGCCAGCATCTGCTGTCACCTGAATTTTTGATCTTAGCCATTCTGACTGGTGTTAGCTGAGTAGTACTCCATTGTGTAAATGTACCACATTTTCTGTATCCGTTCCTCTGTTGAGGGGCATCTGGGTTCTTTCCAGCTTCTGGCTATTATAAATAAGGCTGCTATGAGCATAATGGAGCATGTGTCCTTCTTACCGGTTGGGACATCTTCTGGATATATGCCCAGGAGAGGTATTCCTGGATCCTCAGGTAGTACTATGTCCAATTTTCTGAAGAACCACCAGACTGATTTCCAGAGTGGTTGTACAAGCTTGCAATCCCACCAATAATGGAGGAGTGTTCCTCTTTCTCCACATCCTCACCAACATCTGCTGTCACCTGAAATTTTATCTTAGTCATTCTGACTGGTGTGAGATGGAATCTCAGGGTTGTTTTGATTTGCATTTCTCTGATGATTAAGGATGCTGAGCCTTTTTTCAGGTGCTTCTCTGCCATTCGGTATTCCTCAGGTGAGAATTCTTTGTTCAGTTCTGAGCCCCATTTTTTTAATGGGGTTATTTGATTTTCTGAAGTCCACCTTCTTGAGTTCTTTATATATGTTGGATATTAGTCCCCTATCTGATTTAGGATAGGTAAAGATCCTTTCCCAATCTGTTGGTGGTCTTTTTGTCTTATTGACGGTGTCTTTTGCCTTGCAGAAACTGTGGAGTTTCATTATGTCCCATTTGTCAATTCTCGATCTTACAGCACAAGCCATTGCTGTTCTGTTCAGGAATTTTTCCCCTGTACCCATATCTTCGAGGCTTTTCCCTACTTTCTCCTCTATAAGTTTCAGTGTCTCTGGTTTTATGTGGAGTTTCTTAATCCACTTAGATTTGACCTTAGTACAAGGAGATAGGAATGGATCAATTCTCATTCTTCTACATGATAACCGCCAGTTGTGCCAGCACCATTTGTTGAAAATGCTGTCTTTTTTCCACTGGATGGTTTTAGCTCCCTTGTTAAAGATCAAGTGACCATAGGTGTGTGGGTTCATCTCTGGGTCTTCAATTCTGTTCCATTGGTCTACTTGTCTGTCACTATACCAGTACCATGCAGTTTTTATCACAATTGCTCTGTAGTACAGCTTTAGATCAGGCATGGTGATTCCACCAGAGGTTCTTTTATCCTTGAGAAGAGCTTTTGCTATCCTAGGTTTTTTGTAATTCCAGATGAATCTACCGATTGCCCTTTCTAATTCATTGAAGAATTGAGTTGGAATTTTGATGGGGGTTGCATTGAATCTGTAGATTGCTTTTGGCAAGATAGCCATTTTTACTATATTGATCCTGCCAATCCTTGAGCAATGAAGATCTTTCCATCTTCTGAGATCTTCTTTAGTTTCTTTCTTCGGAGAAATTAAATATTATAATATTATAAAAAATTATAAAAAAATAAAAGGTTCCACAATTGGGCTGACAAAAAAAAAAGAAAATTCTTAGATATAATAAATACTTTCAGCAAAGGATCAATATATATGAATCACTTGCTTTAATATATGGCCATAATGAATGTGTAGAGAAAGAAATCAAGAATATATTTTTATTCACAAATACCTACAGCTTAAATTTTGACAAAGATGCCAAAAAAACGAGAAAACTGAAAAAAAGTCAACACCTTTCACAAAATGTATGAGGAAAACTGGACTCACATATGTAAACTAATGGTACTTGAACCTTGTTTAAAGAATAGAGAAAAACAAATTCAATCAACCAGAAAGTCAAACTGTTGTCTTTGCACTTAAAAATTATAAATGGAGACAAACAGTTGAAACAAGGCAGTTTGCCCACACTTGTGACACTGCTTCATTAATAAAAAAATGTTAAAAATGAATATAAAAGTCTAAGAGTTATAGAAAGCATATAGAAAGCCTCTAAACATTGTCCTCTTCCTAAACTTTATGAAGACTAATTCCAAGTTAATCAAAAGCCTTAATGAGCTTTCCAAAATTATAGGGCTCTATATGAAAAATTATTTTAAATTCTCAACAAGGTTTTTCTATGAAGGGCCATTATTACTCAGAAAACAATGCCTGAATTGACAAAGAATACTATATGGAATTAAAAAGTTACTGTACAACAAAGGAAGCAACTAGAGAAGAAACAAAGTGTTTATTAAATTCTTGAAAATCTTTGATAACAACACATCTGGTGGATGTGTAGAATTAATAGCTACATATAAGTAACTAAATAATCTTAAATACCAAGAAGTTAAACATCTCAAACATTCAGTGCTTTACTGAACTAAATAGATTTCAAACTATAAAGAAATGACCAATAAATGTACGCAACAGAGAAATACAAATTGCAAATTCACTGAAAATTCACCTCACCACAATAGTAATGCCCTTATTTTAAAAATAACTAACAAGCCCTTCTGGCCTGCACCTTCCTCCAGAGCAGGCCATCAGTGTGTCTGCCCCCTCTGAAGACACCAGAGTCTGAAGACCTTCCAAGAGATTGGCAGCACCCAGGGCAACAGGTAAGGGAACATTCCAAAGAACAACAGAATCTGGGACATGTAAGGAGCCCAGCCTACATGAGACTCATCCCCTTTTCATTCAAACTCTACCTTCCTTCTGGCCTGCACCTTGTACCAAGGGTAGATTTTCAACTTGTCTGTCCCACTGAAGACCCCACAGCCTGAAGACCTCCCAGATCTGCTATAGCCAGGGCCACAGGTCTCCTAGGAGACTTGCAGCAACACAAAGACACAGGAGGCAGGCTTCAGACAGAGACACCAAGCCAAGTCAACACCAGAGATAATCAGACATCCTGAGGCAAGCATAAGACCATAAGCAACAGGAGCCAATATACTTTAGCACCATCAAAACCCAGTTCTCCCACCACAGCAAGCACTAAATAGACCAACACAACTGAAAACCATAAATCTGAAATAAAATCCTATTTCATGAAGATAATAGAGTCCATTAAGGGGGATATAAAAAAACTCACTGAAAGAAATATAGGAAAATATAATTAAATCAGTAGAAGCCCTTAAAGATAGAACAAATAAATCTCTTTTAAACATGCAGGAAAACAAAATATCAAATGGGTGAAGGAATTGAACAAGGCAGTCCAAGACCTGAAAATGGAAGTGGAAACAATAAAGAAACATGCAAATGAAGGCAACCCTGGAATTTGAAAGCCTAGGAAATAGGTCAGGAGCTATAGATGCAAGCATCAACAACAGAATACAAGAGATATAAGAGAGAATCTCTGTGTTAGAAGATACTTTAGAAGATGTGGACACAAAAGTCAAAGAAATTACAAAACATAAAAATTCCTAATCCAAAACATCCAGGAAATCCAGGACACAATGAAAATATCAAACCAAAGAATGATAGGAATAAAAGAGAATGAAGATTCTCATTTCAGAGGACCAGAAAAATTCTTCAACAAAATCATAGAAGAAAACTTCCCCAACTTAAAGAAAAATATGGCTATAAATATACAAGAAGACACACCAAATATATATATATATATATATATGTGTGATATATATATATATATATATATATATATATATATATATATATATATATCATACCAAATAGATTTCACCAGAAAACAAATTCCTCTTGTCACAAAATAATCAAAACACTAAATATGTACTATAAGGAAAGAATATTAAAAGCTCTAGAGGAAAAAAGCTAAGTAATATATAAAGGCAGACCTATCAGAATTGCACTAGACTTCTCAACAGAGACCTAAAAGCCAGAAGAGGCTGGATAGAGGTCATCCAGACCCTAAATGAACACAAATGCCAGCCCAGGTTACTATACCCTCTCAATCATCATAGATGAAGAAAACAAATTATTCTAGGACAAAACCAAATTCAAACAGTATGAATCTAAAAATCAATCCCTACAGAGGATTCTGGAAGGAAAACTCCAACACAAAGAGGGTATATCTGCACCAAAGAAAAAACAAGAAATCATTCATGTCACAACAAAACCAAAAGGAGAGAATCACATACACATAATGCTACATACAACAAAAAACATATCAGGAGACACCAATCACCCCTCTTTAATATCTCTCAATATCAATGAACTCAATCTCCCAATAAAAGGACATAAACTAACAGACTGGATACGCAAGCAGGATCCAGCATTTTGCAACATACAAGAAAAACACTTCAAAGACAAAGACAGACAGTACTTCAGAGTAAAAAGGCTGGAAAAAGGGGCGGGGGGCTTCTAAGAAAATGGTCCCAAGAAACAAGCAGGAGTAGCCATTTTAATATACAACAAAATAGTTTTTAACCCAAAAGTTATGAAGCAAGATGGAGAAGGACACTTAATACTCATCAATGGAAAAATACACTAAGAGAAAGTCCCAGTTCTGAATGTTTATGCCCCAGATGCAAGGGAATCCACTTTCACAAAAGAAACTTTACTCAAACTCAAAACACACATTGAAGCCCACACAATAATAGTGGAAGACTTCAACACCTCACTCTTACCAAGAGACAGGTCACTGAAACAGAAACTAAAAAGAGAAACAATGAAACTAATAGAGGCTATGAATCAAATGGATTTAACAGCTATCTAGAGAACATTTCACCCTAATAAACAAAAGAATACAGATCATCTCAGCACCTCATGATATCTTCTTCCAAAACACCCCTCAACTGATACAAGAAGATTGAAATAATATGCATCCTATCAGATTACCATGACCTAAGACTGGTCTTTAATAACAGCAAAAACTACAGAAAGCCCACATACACATGGAAACGGAATTAACTTTTTACTCAATGATAACTGAGAAACCACCAGACTGATTTTCAGAGTGGTTGTGCAAGCTTGCAATCCCACTAGCAAAGGTGAAGTGTTCTTCTTCCTTCACATCCTCGCCAGCATCTGCTGTCACCCAAATTTTTGATCTTAGCCATTCTGACTAATGTGAGATGGAATCTCGGGGTTGTTTTGATTTGCATTTCCCTGATGACTAATGGTGTTGAACATTTCTTTAGGTGCTTCTCAGGCATTCAAGTTTTCTCAGTTGAGAATTCTCTGTTTAGCTCAGTTCCCCATTTATTAATAGGGTTATTTGTTCCTCTTCTTAACAATGAAACAATTTCTGGAGGAATCACCATCGTTTTCCTCAAGCTGTGCTACAGAGCAATAGTGATAAAAAATAAACAAACAAACACACAAACAAACAAAAAACCTTCATGGTATTGGTACAGACACAGACTGGGTGATCAATGGAATCAAATTGAAGACCCAGAAATAAATCCACACACTTATGGACACTTGATCTTTAACATAGAAGCCAAAAATACACAATGGAAAAAAGAAAGCATCTTGAATAAATAGTGCTGGTCTAACTGGCAGTGTATATGCAGAAAATTGAAAATGTGTGTATGCAGAAAATTGAAAATGTATCCATATCTGTCACCTTGAACAAAACTCAAGTCCAAGTGGATTAAGGACTTCCACATAAAACCACATATACTGAACCTAATAGAAGAGAAAGTGAGAAAGAGCCTAGAATTCATTGGCATGGGGTTGGATAGGGCTGGGGGACATTTTCTAAACAGAACTACAATGGTGCACGTTCTAAGATCAGGAATTGATAAATGAGACCTCATGAAACTGAAAACCTTTTGTAAGGTAAAGGACATAGTCAATAAGACAAATTGACAACCTACACATTGGGAAAAAATCTTCACTATCCCCACATCTGATAAAGGGCTAATATCCAAAATATATAAAGAACTTGAGAGGCTAAACTCCAAAACACCTAACAACCTAGCCAAAAAATAGGGTACAGAGTTAAACAGAGAATTCAAAATAGAAGAATCTGGAATGGCTGGGAAGCACTTAAGGAAATGTTTAAAGTCCTTAGTCATCAGGAAAATGCAAATCAAAAAGACCCTGAGATTCCACCTTAGACCAATCAGAAAGACTAAGGTCAAAAACTCAGGTGACAGCACATGCTAGCAAGAATGTGTAGAAAGAGGAACACTCCTCCATTGCTGGTGGGAGTACAAACTGGTACAGGCACTCTGGAAATCAATCTGGAGGTTCCTCAGAAAATAGGAAATAGATCTACCTGAAGACCCAGCTACATCACTCTTGGGCATATACCAAAAAGATGCCCCACCATACCATAGAGACATGTGATCCACTATGCTAATAGTCAAAAGCTAAAAGCAACAAACATGTCCTCTGATAAATGGATACAGAAAATGTGATTCATTTACAAAATGAAATACTATTCATCTATTAAGAACAAGGACCTCATGAGTTTTGCAGGCAAATGGATGGAAGTAGAAAATATCATCCTGAGTGAGGTAACTCAGACCCCAAAGGACATGCATACTATGTACTCACTAATAAGTGGACATTAGCCAAAAAGCTACACAATACCCAGGATACAATCCACAGAACTCAAGGAAGTTAAGAAACAGAAGCACCCAAGTGAGGATGCTTCAATCCCACTTAGGAGAGAGAAGAATGCAATTACTAGAGGCAGAGGGAGGAAGGGACTGGGTTGGGTGGGGAGATAGGAAGGTGAAGGGGAAAAGGGGCATATGATTAGGTATTAGAGGGTAAACAGAAGGGACGTCTTGATAGTTAGCAGAATGAATGGAAATGGGAGTTGGAGAACTCTCTAGAAAGTAAAAGAGACCTGGGAGGTGAAACACCTTAGATGAAAATCCAATAGTGGGGAGAGGGAACTCGAAGAGTTCACCTCCACTAAATAAAAAGACAGGGCATCAAATTGAGGGATGGGATTGCCATCTCATAGTCAAAAACACTGACCCAGAACTGCAGGGACAAAAAAATGAAGAAGGAGACTGAGTGAATGAGACACCCAGCTTGGAATTCATCCCAAGGGGAGGCTCCAAGGTCTGACACTGTTATTGCTGCTATGGTATGCTTAATGACAGGAGCTTAGCATGGCTGTTCTCCAAGAGGCCCAACAAGCCGCTGACTAAGATAGATGCAGCAACTTATACCCAACCATTGGATTGAAGTCGGGGGACCCCTGTGGTTGAATTATGGAAAGTCTAGAAGAAACTGAGGAGGAGGGTGACCCCATAGGCAGACCAGCAGTCTCAACGAACCTGAACCCCTGAGATCTCTCACTGAGCCATCAATCGGGCAGCATATATGAATTGGTTGAAGGGCCCTGACACATATACAGGACTGCCTGGTCTGGCCTCAGTGGGAGAAGGTAACCATGGAGAGACTTGAGGCCCCAGGGAGTGAGGAGGACTGATGACTGGCAGGGAGGAACACCCTCTTAGAGAGAGGGAGGAGGAGGAATGGGATAAGGAACTGTGGGAGTGGGGTCCAGGGGCGGTAATGATTGGACTGTAAAAAAATAAAAGTAATAAAAAAAAAAATAAAAGTGGAAAACAGCTAACAAATGCTGAGTCAGATGTAGACAAAAGAGAACCCTTCTACACTGCTAAGAGGTATTTAGATTAATGTAGCTCTATTAAAATCAGTATGTGGAAGTTGTTCAAAAATCTATAACTAGAACTAACATGACATATATAACTCCTGTGCATTTTCCCGAAGCAATGATGCCAGTCAACATACGCCAGACATCCTCGAACTTGAGTATTTATCACATCATCATTCAAAGTGGCTAAATAACAGAATCAGCAGTTGAGAGGTGTAATTGGCCCAGACATCTATCAAGAGAGAAATGAATAAAGAAAAATTGTTATACAAATACATAGCAAATTACATTCAGCAATTAGAAAAAACAAAATATGTACTTTGAAGGAAAACTGACCCAGCTAAAGATTATAATATTAAATGAAAAGTCATAGGACAAATATTGAAAGTACTCATTCTTTTGTTGATAAAAAATCATTTCTTTAAATATTATAAACAATAATTTTGAATCTCAAATTAGAAATTTATTGTATTTGTTCTTTGTACTAAAGAAAACTAATTCTCCAAAAACATATTTTGTTTTGAAATTTACCATAGCACATAAACATAAATATGTTTTTCTATTTTTGAAATAGGAAACACACAAAAGATGAGGTAAAAATGTCAACTAGTTTCATTAAACTTTTTATAATACATGATTGGAACAAAATTATAAAACTTTTCAAGAAAAACAATTTAAAATTTATAAAATAAATTTAGAAATTGAAAGTATGTGGGAAGGCAAAATTATAGCCCATCAAAAAAATACATCAGTTTGATATTAAGTCTGTACAATAGCCTTGTTCTTTAAGGATAAAGACTTCATAAAACTCTTCATGGCATTTTTCATTTCTGCATTTCTCAAGGTATAGATTAAGGGGTTCAACATGGGAGTAATTAAAGTTAAAACTACAGTCACACTACAGTCACACTACTCATCCCCTTCCCTTTCCTCCCCTTCCCCTCTTTCCCCTTCCATTCCTTCTACTTCCCCTTCTTCCCCTCCTTACCCTTACCCTTGCTCTCCCACCCCTTCCTCTGCTTCCCCTCCTTCCCCTTCCCCACCTTCCCCTTTCCCTTCCTCCTTTCCCCTTCCTCCCCTTCCCCTTCTTCTCCTTCCCCTTCCTTGCCTTCCCCTTCCTCCCCTTCCCTTTCTTTCCTTTCCCCTTCTGCTCATTCCCCTTCCCCTCCTTCCCCTTCCCCTCCCTCCCCTTCAGCCACTTCCCCTCCTTCCCCTTACCCCTCTCCTTCCAATTCATACCCTTCCCCTTCTTACCCTTCCCCTTCTTACCCTTCCCCTTCCTCTTCTTACCCTTCCCCTCCTTCCCCTTTCCCTCCTTCCCCTCCTTCCCCTTCCCCTCCTTCCCCTTTCCCTCCTCCCACCCCTCCTTCCACATCCCCACCTTTGCATTCCCATCCTTCCTATTCCCCTGCTTCCCCTTCCCCTTGTTCCACTTCCCCTTCCTCCCCTTAAAATTCCTTCCCTTCCTCTTCCTCCTTTTCCCATTCCTCCCCTTCCCTTTCCTCCCCTTGCCCTTCCTCCCCTTCACCTTCTTCCCTTTCCCCCGACTCCCCAACCCCTCCTCCCCTTCTCCTCCTTCCCCATACCCTCCTTCTCTTCCCCACCTTCCCTTTCACCTCCTTCGCCTTGCCCTTCCTCCCATTCCCCTTTCTCCCCTTTCCACTTCCTCCCCTTCTCCTCCTTCTCCTTACCCTCCTTCAATTCTCATCCTTCCCCTTCCTCTCTTTCCCCTTCCCTGACTGCCCTTCCTCTTCCATCCTTCCCCTTCCTTTACTTCCCCTTCCCCTCCTTCCCCTTCACCTCATTCACCTTTCCCTCCTTCCCCTTCACCTCCTTCCCCTTCACCTCCTTCCCTTTCCCCTCCTTCCCCCTTCCCCTCCATTCCCTTCCTCCCCTTCACCTCATTCCCCTTCCCCTCTCTTTCCCCTTCTTCCACTTCCCATGATTCCCCTTCCCCTTACTCCTCTTCCCCTCCTTCCAATTCCCCTACTTACCCTTCCCCTCCTTCCCCTTCCCCTCATGGCCCTTGACCTTCCTCCACTTCTTCTTGTTCCACTTCCCCTTCCTCCCCTTAAACTTCCTCCCCTTAAACTTCCTTCCAATCTCATTCCTCCCTTTCCCCTTCCTCCCCTTCCTCTTCCTCCCTTTCCCCTCCTTCCCCTTCCCCTCTTTCCCCTTCCACTCCTTCCTCTTCCTCCCCTTCCCCTTCCTTCATTCCCCTTCCTACACTTCCTCCCCTTCACCTTCCTCCCCTTCTTCTCCTTACACTTCCCCTACTCCCCTTCCCCTCTTTCCCCCTCCCCTCCTTCCCCTTCTACTCTTTCCCCTTGTCCTTCCCCCTTCCCCTTCCTCCCCTTTCCCCTTCCTCCCCTTTACCTTCCTCTATTTCAACTTCCTCCCCTTCCCCTCCTTTCCCTTCCCCTATTTTCCCCTTCCCCTCTTAACCCTTCCCCTCCTTCCCCTTCCAGTTCTATTTCCAATTCATCCCCTTCCCCTTCTCCTTCTTCCCCTTCCCCTTCCTGTTCCCCTCCTCCTCCTTCCCAATCCCCTCATTTCCATTCCCCTCCTTCTTCTTCCACTCCTTCCCCTTCCCCTTCCTCGCCTTCCCCTCCATCCCTTTCCCCTCCTTCCCCTTCCACTCTTTCCCCTCCTTGCCCTTTCACTCCTTCCCCTTCCCTTCCTGCCCTTCCTCTTCCCCTCCTTCTCCTAGCCCCTCCTTCCCCTTCCCCTCCTTCCACATCGCCCCCTTCTCATTCCCCTCCTTCTTCCTTCCCCTTCCCCTTGATCCCCTTCCCTTTGCTCCACTTCCCCTTCCTCCCTTTAACCTACTTCCCCTTAAACTTCCTTCCCTTCCCCTTCATCCCTTTTCCCTCCCTCCCCTTCTCCTCCTTCCCCTCTTTCTCCTTCCCCTTCCCCTCTTTCTTCTTCCCCTCCTTCCCCTTCCCCTTCTTGCCCTTCTCCATCCACTACTCCATCCCCTTCCCATTTTTCTGCTTCCCCTCCTGCTTCCTGTCCTTCCCAGTCCCCCCCTTTTCCTTCCACTCCTTCTCTCTTGCCCTCCTTACCCTCCTTCTGCTTCCCCTCCCTCCCCTTCCCCTTACTCCCCTTCCCATTCCTCCCCTTCCCATTCCTCTCCTTACTCTCCTTCCCCTTCCTCCCCATTCCCCTTACTCCAGTAAACCTTCCCCTTCAACTGCCTCCCCTTCCCCTCTTTCCCCTTTCCCTCCTTCCCCTTCCTCTGCTTCCCCTTTCCCTCCTTTCCCTTCCTCCCCTTCCCCTTCAGCCACTTCCCCTCCTTCCCCTTACCCTTCTCCTTCCAATTCATACCCTTCCCCTTCCCCTTCTCACACTGCCATTCCTCTTCTTCCCCTTGCCCTTCCCCTTCTTCCCCTTCTACTTCAGCTTCCCCTTCCCACCCTTCCCATTCCCCTCCTTCCACTTCCCAACCTTTACCTTCCCCTCTTTCCTATTCCCTTGTTTCACTTCCCCTTATTCCACTTCCCCTTCCTCCCTTTAATCTTTGTCCCCTTAAAATTCCTTCCTTTCCCCTTCCTCCCCTTCATCCCCTTCCTCTCCTTACCCTTCCCCTCATCCCTTTCCCCTCCTCTTCTTCCCCTTCCACTCTTTCCCCTTGCCCTTCCTACCCTTTCCCCTTCCTCGACTTCAACTTCCTCCGTTTCAACTTCCTCCCCTTCCCCTCCTTTTCCTTTCCCTCCTTCCCCTTAAACTTCCTCCCCTGCTCCTTGTTCCCCTTCCCCCTTTTCCACTTCTGCTTCCTTCTCTTTCTCCTTCCCCATCTTCCCCTTCCCCTCATAACCCTTCCCCTCCTTCCCTCTCCCCTTCCCTTTCACCTCCTTCCCCTTCCTCTCTTTCCCTTCCCCTTCCCCATCTCCTTCCAATTCATCCCCTTCCCCTTCTCGCTCTTACCATTCCTTTTTTTCCCCTTCCCCTTCCGTTTCCCCTCCCTCTCCTTCCCATTCCCCTAGTTTCTGTTACCCTCCTTCCCCTTCTCCTGCTTCCACATCCCCTCCTTCCCCTCCTTCCCCTTCCACTCCTTCTCCTTCCACGTCCTCCCCTTCCCCTCCTTGCCCTTCCATTCCTTCCCCTTCCCTTCATGCCCTTCCTCTTCACCTCCTTCGCCTTCCTCTCCTTCCCCTTCCCCTTCCCCTCATTCTGCTTCCCCTCCTTCACCTTCCCCTCCTTCCCCTTCTCCTCCTTCCACATCGCCTCCTTCCCATTCTCCTCATTCCTCTTCCTTTCTTCCCCTTCCTCTTGATACCCTTCCCTTTATTCCACTTCCTCTTCCTCCCCTTAAACTTCATTCCCTTCCCCTTTGTCCCTTTCCTCTTTCTCCCCTTCTCCTCCTTCCCCTTCCCTTTCTTCTCCTTCTCCTTCCCCTCCTTTCACTTCCTCTCCTTCCCTTTCCCCCCTCCTTCCCCTTCCCCTTACTGTCCTTCCCCTTCCAATGCTTCCCCTCCCCCTCCTTCCCCTTCCCCTTACTGTCCTTCCCCTTCCAATGCTTCCCCTCCCCCTCCTTTCTCCCCTCCCCCTCCTTCCCCTTCCTCCACTTCCCCTCCTTCCTCTTCCCCTTCTACTTCCAATTCATCCCCTTCCCCTTCTCCTTCTTCTCCTTCCCCTTCTCTTTCTTGCCCTAACCCTTTCCCATTCCACTGCTTCCCCTCCCCTCCTTCCCCTTTCTCCCCTTCTGCTCCTTCCCCTTCCTCTACTTCCCCTCCTTCCCCTTCCCCTTCCAATTCATCTCCTTCCCCTTCCCCTTTCCCTTATTCCCCTTCTCCTTCTTGCATTTACCCTTCCCCTTCCTCCCCTTCCCCTTCCCCTTCCCCCTTCCCCTCCTTCCCCTTCCCCTCAGTCACATTCCCCTCTTTCCCCTTCCCATCATTCCCCTTCCCCTCCTTCCACCTCCCCTCCTTCCCCTACCCCTCCTTCCTCTTCCACTCCTTCCCCTTCCCCTTCTTCCAGTTCCCCTTCTTCCCCTTTCCCTTTTCCTTCTTTCCCTACCTCTTCTTCCCTTTCTCCTTTCCTTTCCCCTTCCTCGCCTTCTATTTCCTCCCCTTCCCCTTCTTCCACTTCCCCTGCTTCCCCTTCTCTTTCCCCTTCCCCTTCCTCCTCTTCCCCTTTTTTCCCTTCCTATTCCTCCCCATCTCCTTCCTCCCCTTCCCCTTCCTCCCCTTCCCCTTTCTCCCCTTTTCCTTTCTCCCCTTTTCTTCTCCCCTTCCTCTTCCTCACCTTCCCCTTCTTCCCCTTCCTTTCCACTCCTTCCCCTTCCCCTCCTTCCCCTTCCACACCTTCCTCTTCCTCTCCTTCCCCTTCCCCTTCCAGTTCCCTTTCCCTTTCTTCCCCTTCCCTTTTTTCCCCTCCTCCTCCTTCTTCTTCTCCTACTTCCCCTTCCCCTCCTTCCCCTTACCCTCCTTCCCCTTCCCCTTCCACTCTGTCCTCTTCCCCTCCATCCCTTTGAACTTCCACCCCTTCACCTTTTCCCCTTTCCTTTGTACCACTTCCCCTTCCTCCCCTTTCCCTTGCTCCCCTCCCCTTCCTCACCTTTCCCCATCCTTCCCTTCCCCTCCTTCCCCTTCCCCTCCTTTTTTCCCCTCTTCCCTTCTACTTCCCTTTCTTCCCCTTCCCCTTCCCCTTCTTCCCTTTTACCTTCCTTCCCCTTCCTCTTTTTCCCCTTCCCCTTCTTCTTCCCTTTCTACCCCTTCTACTCTTTCCCCTTCTTCCCCTTACCCTTCTTCCCCTTCCCCATTTCCCTTCCCTTTTCCCTTCCTTTTCCCCTTTTTCCTCTTCCCCTTTTTTCCTCTTCCCCTTCCTCCATTTTCCCCTTCCCCTCCTTCCCCTCCTTCCCCTTCCCCTTTCCCTTCCTCTTCCCTTCAAATTCTTCTTCCCCTTCAAATTCCCCTCCCCCTTCTTCCCCTTTCCTTCAGTCATCTATAAATGACAAATAAGGCAGAAAATAATACATAGGGGAGTGGAGGGATTGGCTTGCCATAATGGTCACCATGATGAGCAGATTGCCCATTACTGTCACAGTGTAGATGAGCAAGAATGTGACAAACAGTACTTTTTGGCCCTCTGGATTCTGATTGAGGCACAGGAGGATAAATTCAGTCACATTGTTCCTCTTTTCCATATGCCTTTCTGAGAGTGCTGAACTCACTTAGACATCATAGCCTGCAGACATAGCATCTCCTGAATTTGAATCTTAAATTCCATGACAAAATCTCTGCTTGTATCAAAGTGTCTCATAGACTTTTTAACTTTTTATCCACACACTAGTACATATCTCAAGCATCAGCAGAGAAGCTTGTTTCTGCAGTCGTTATAAATGCACACAAAGACACACAATTGGTGGGCATTCAGAAAATCAGAGATTGTAGAGTCTTGGTTCTAATGGGGGGCACCATATGTAATATATTGTATAATATTTTATTACTATTACTATTATTATTATTATTATTAATCAACCATCTATTCACAAGACAAATGTTTTGTTGAAGAAAAGGGGCAGGAATTTATACAAGTCAGAACTAGTGGAAATTTGCAGTGAAATAGTATTAGGTAGACATGATAGTCTGCTACATGTACATGTCACTACACACATGAACTCATAGTTGGTATGACTATGTACATGAGAACTATATATAAACGAACTAGGAAAATCACAGAATGGATATGAATGGGCTCACAAATTCCCACCACTAACTGAGAAAGGCTATGGAGACTTTCTGAGCATCTTCAGACTACTTACATCTGCAACACCTCAGGAAATTAATGTTTGTATTCTCCTCTCACTGCATTCCACTTGATTTTCACAAATTTCAGGCTGAAAGGGTCCCCTGATTCCCCAAAGTGGCTTTCTTTAAACAAGCTCTCACAAAGACTGTAAATTAGTATTTCTGTACTTACTTTATTCTCTCAAGTTATACATTTTTCTGAATCAATATCAGGCTTTTTAAATAAACATCTTAAAATGATTTGTAGTACTTCCAGAGTCTTAAGTACTTATCAAATAATCATTAACAGATATTTTAAATATGTGAACCTGGTAAGTAAAATAATAGAAATAATTTTAAACAGCAGTTTTCTTCAAGTATAAATGATGAAATTTCAATTTGAATCCAGACACTTTTGAAAAACACAAGGAAATCTTGTACCTTTCTATTTTCCTCAAATATAGGACAATAATCATGGAAATAATATATCTAAGACATGTGCATGACTTCTTTCAATATTACGTGTTTTCGTATTCAGTTTCTTTGAAGTATAGAAAAATGTTATCTCTAAAGTCTGCAAACAAGAATGAACTTGATGAAAAAAAATCAAGGTAAGCAAAGATCAACGAATGTGGGTTTCCTGTGTCATACATGATTGTGGACAATTTTGCTTTGCCTTCATGGGAAAGAGCACCTGGAACTGTTGAAATGTTTGGATCCAAATACTGGTTTGGATTCTCAATCTCCATAATCTATGTTAAGTGACATTGTGACTATGAGACTATGTGACATTGGGTGAATTATTCAATATATTTTATGATAACTGTAAAACATCTAACATATAGGGAGTGTCTAGGCTTAAACAAAAATATAGTGTAAAGAAACTTACCTGATACATAAACACTAAATAAATTCAGGGTATTCTTGGCATTAGTTTCTGTACATAATTTTAAATGCCATGGCTTCATGTAAAAGATCTGAGTGAATCTCCCGAGGGCCTTCACCTCTAATGACCCAAAGGGGAATTCCCTTTGGATGTCTGGGAGAATTATAATTTCATTGTGCACAGTTATGGAAGCTGCACCTTCTTTCCACACACATTATTGCGAGGATATTCATGTCTCTCTTTTTCTGTGCATTACTAATGGATCTGAAACTTTTTACAATTAAATTTAATGTTTTAAAGCTATGGAATCAACAGAACACAGAAGTTTTTAAGACAATTGAAATGAAATCTATAAAATAGTCAGAAACAGGAGGTGCCATTTTTTGAAGATTCATGCAAATTTTATACTTAAATCATCATAAAATATTTACCCATTCTAATAAGCAAAAGTATTTACACTGATACTTAAAGAATAAATATCTGAGCATGAGTTCTATATTTCATAATTACCTAGCAATTTTATCAAAAAATTTCATTTATGCAAATACATAAAATAATTAAAAATAAAGCATAATTAATATTGAACGATGTTGAAAGCAGAATTATTTATCAACTGACAAATAAATAAAACACTGTACAACACACACATACACATTCACACACACAGAGGTTTAGTATCTAATCAAAGTAGATTTCCAAGTGGGAATAGTGAGGAAATAGATGAGCAATATATTCCATTTCAAGAAGGAATGTAATTAATAGGTGAAATGAATGAATTATTTTTTTTTTCCATTTTTTATTATTATACCAAATTATTAAATCAGACCATGATGAAGGTACATATATATTATTATCTCAAATTTACGAAGTACTTAGACTAATCATATTCATAGAAATAATACAGAAGTGGTTGAGGAGATGGGAGGAGGAAGGGATAGAGAGTTATAATTTAGTGCTGTTAAAAGATAAGCATGAGATGAAGTGTGAGAATACAACATTGAATAAATTGATTACATTTGCCTCACTAAAGAGAAGTGGCCTCTACTAATTTTGTTGTTGTGACATATACGTTTAGGATTTTATATACACTTATATCTGGGTTGTTCCGTCAGTTGAAGAAATAGAGGCCACATATTAGATTGGAAACAAGGAGAACAGCTCATGAAAAGAGTTGAAAGAAAGAAAGGGAATGTGGCACAAGACCATTATATGTTAATTTGAAAGATTAAAAATATTTATAACAGTTAAATTTAATTTTAAAAAGAATGAAGCATCTGCAGAGAAATAGAAAATGTAAAATCCCACAGTAGGTGACAATTTATAATAACAGTCACATTCTGTAAATTGTATAAGATATCTGATTGTGAAGATAAACCACATTCATGTTACGTTGCTCATGTTTTGTAACATGCTCTCATTTGTGTCATATGCATTTAAACAATAATATAAAGTTTATAGACAGTTTTAGTTCATTCATCTATCAACATTCTATAAAGTAGATAAAGTACATGCAATATCCTACTGTCTCTGGTGTAAAATTTTGAAATAAGTCATCAACCTAGGTATGAAAGACAATTGAACTAAGCTTCTTTGACCTTGTTTTAAAAAACAAATACAAACAACAGTAACAACAAAAAACACTGCAATGATTTCACTGATGTGTTACCTGGGTTTTGTATCTCCTTTTTGTTCACTTATTCCAATTCAGGCTTCTGTGGTTTTATTTTCACGCTTAGAAAAATGCCTTTCTACTTTTAAAGTCAAAACTGCCAGCATATCAGTACAGGTATACCTTCAAAGTAATTAACATTTGTCCATGTAAATAGACTTGCTTTGCCACATAGAGGCAGCTCCCTAGGCTCACATAGAGCATATCAAATATTCTCTATTCTTCAAAAAAGCAATTTAGAGTTTAGACCCCAGATTATGCACAATGGAAATACAGAAAAAAATAACTGTTGGTATATAAGATGAATTATGAAATTTGAAGCTGTTTTGGGAACATGCATTAAGATTCTGTTCCAATTTTACTCATATGTGTACTGTTAGATTAACCAAATAATCCTCTTAGCATGTTTTTGAGTTGTACACAGTACAGGATAATCACAAAATACAGACTCTGTTTTATATTATCGATCACTCACAAAACAGCATTAGTCTGGTTTATCTGTACCAAGTTATTGACTTTTTGTTTTATAACCAATGATAACATCAAATCCCCAAGAGAATTCTTTTATAAGGCAAAGAAAACTATTTACAAGAGCTTCATAATAAAATACTAAATATTTTGCTGATCTCTCTTCAAATTGCCCCCAGTGTGCTTACTTCAAATTAAATCTCTAAAGAATTATGCCCTAGAGAACTGATACCCCTTATGTGTTCTTTCCAATAAATTTTGTGTGTGTGCTGACCTCCTCTGCACAAATTCTTCTAGATGCAAAATTACAGTTGAGGTGACTGACTACAATACTTTACAAAATCTATTTTTTTATTTTTTAAAATATTTTTTATTATTACATATTTTCCTCAATTACGTTTAGAATGCTATCCCAAAAGTCCCCCATACCCTCCCTCCCTCCCTCCACTTCCCTACCCATCCATTCCCATTTTTTAGCCCTGGCATTCCCCTGTACTGGGGCATATAAAGTTTGCATGTCCAATGGGCCTCTCTTTCCAGTGATGGCCGACTAGGCCATCTTTTGATACATATGCAGCTAGAGTCAAGAGCTCCGGGGTACTGGTTAGTTCATAATGTTGTTCCACCTACAGGGTTGCAGATCTCTTTATCTCCTTGGATACTTTCTCTAGCTCCTCCTTTGGGGGCCCTGTGCTCCATCCAATAGCTGACTGTGAGCATCTACTTATGTGTTTGCTAGGCCCCGGCCTAGTCTCACAAGAGACAGCTATATCAGGGTCCTTTCAGCAAAATCTTGCTAGTGTATGCAATGGTGTCATCATTTGGAGGCTAATTATGGGATGGATCTCTGGATATGGCAGACTCTAGATGGTCCATCCTTTTGTCTCAGTTCCAAACTTTGTCTCTCTAACTCCTTCCATGGGTGATTGTTTCCAGTTCTAAGAAGGGGCAAAGTGTCCACACTTTGGTCTTCGTTCTTGTGTTTCATGTGTTTTGCAAATTGTATCTTATATCTCGGGTATACTAAGTTTCTGGGCTAATATGGAGGTTTTGTTGTCTTTCATTTATTTAACTTCTTGTCTTCTTGGTTTTTGTTTGTTTTGACTTCCTTTTTTCTGTAATTAATGTTATATTTTAAAGAGATGGACATGGGATAAAGAAAAAACATAAAGTCGGATGAGTAATGAGATGTGGAAGATTACAAGATGATTGGAGAAGGAAAATTATTAAAATATATTAAGAAGCTTAAATGAAAAAAGAAAAATATCTTGATTTTAGGTCATGAGCTATAGAGTCCGTTTCAGGACACCTTAGATTGTGTCTTTTTCTAAAATGTTTTGCGGGTTTTTCTGTTAATAGTTTCATTTTTTTCTAAATCCTGTCTTAAACTAACAATTCTCCTGCTTCAGTTTTTCGAGTACTTACAGTCATGGGCCAACATTCTGGTAATTCTAATGATTTCTGCCATCTAAGATTCATGATCTGAACATGAATGAATCATGACGAAATGTTGAAAAGCAAATCATTAAGTGAAACATCCAGTCTAGAGCTGGAAATTTCCCATGATTTTTGTGGAAAAATATTTCACCTGTATTTTTTTCCAAATTGAGTTCTTATTTTAAAAAATGGACTGTAAAGATTTTTCTTTTTTTATTAACTTATTTTATTTATTTACATTTCAAAAGTTGATCCCCTTCCGATTCCCTCTCTTCTACCTCTGAGAGGATGCTCCCCTACCTGCCCACTCATTCCCACCTCAGCCCCATCAGCATCCCTCTTCCCTGGGGCTACACAAGACAGCCTTCTCCTCCATTTGTGCCCTGGGGCCATGGACCAGCCCACCTCTGCTCCTTGGTTTTTGATTTAGGCTTTTGGAGCTCTGAGGGGTCCAGGTTAGTTAACAATGTTGTTCTTCCTATGAGGTTGCAATTCTCTTCAGCTACTTTAGTCCTTTGTCTAACTAGTCCATATTGGTCCAGACCTCAATCCAATTGGCTGAAAGTATTTGCATTTGTCTCAGTCAGTTGCCTGTAGAGCCTCTCAGAAGAGTGACAGGCAGTGGCTTACCTCCCACCCCCTATTTCTAGAAAACATACATTCCTCTTAGTTTCATCGCAATATTAATGGAATAAATTATTCAGAAGTGTCATCACAATTAGTAGTTTCTGCAGTGTTGTCACAATGAAGACTGCTCTACCATTGGCAACAAGAGTAATATCAATGAAGTATGTCCCACAAGCTACAATAAAGAGTACACATTACATATGAAGTGGTTGAGCCCACAGAAAGGAAGGTTACAAACAAATAATTTATGCCACCAAGTAAAACCTTAAGTGTCAAAAGAGGTTACAATCTTGTTATAAGGGTCCCCATGGAAACCCTCAAGATCATAGGTCATTGTTAATACTGTTGGTTTCTTCCCACAAGCTAATGGTGAGATGCACATGTATGTCATTTAACAGGGAGAAGACAAGCTGGAGCCTAATTAGATCTTTTATCCATACTGACTAGCATTCATGGTGCTGGAGGCACTCCACATACTGTTTGAGGCAGTCATCAATATCTGCATCTACAAACCTTACTGCCATCAACAGTGACCTGCCTGCAATACATATTGGTCCAATAATGGCACAAATGTTATAGAAATAACTATCATGTTTAGATGGGATTTTGGACCCATTCTGTGAGACAAAGCTCATACTTGATACTAACAAAATGCCCAAGAATCTAAGGCTAGACAATTCATAGAATTAGTGGAAAGGCTAATACCATTATTCTGCCAATGGAATATGTTAATAAAATGACTCCTAATGGTAGATCTAATAGAGCACTAATAGATCAGTGTCTTGCTGAGTCAATATCAGGTTTTCTTGTAGTATATGGAAACTAATATAGAGATCTGTAATTAGAAAATGTCCAGAGAGAGATATTTTGGAGTCCTAAATGAGATATCTTCATCAAATGCATTCTGTCTGGACTGAGGAATTGAAGCAGAAAATGATGCAAAAGATTGTAAAAGACAGAAGTGATGGATGTTTTCAAGAGAACAGTGTCTTCCAGACAACAGGAATAATATACATATAAGTTCACAGAGACTATGGCACTGAAGCAAGACCTACACAAAATCAAGCCAGTGTTAGGGTCCCAGAACTGAGAGAGACAAGTAAACACAGGGTTTCAAATGCTAACCAAGAAGCTAGCTATGTGAAGACCCAGATATATAATTTCTGGGAGTATATCCAAAAGATACCCACCATACCATAAGGACAAGTATTCCACTATGTTCATAGCAGCCTTATTTGTAATAGCCTGAAGTTGGAAACAACCCAGATGTCCCTCAACTGAAGAATGAATACAAAAAAATGTGGTTCATTTACACAATGAACTTCTATTTAGCTATTAAAAAACTAAGACATCATGAATTTTGCAGGCAACTGGATGGAACTAGAAAGCATCATCCTGAGTGTGGTAACCTAGTCTCAAAAGGACATGCATGGTATATACTCACTGATAAGCTTAGACTAGCCAAAATGTTCAGAAATTCCATGATACAACTCATAGACCATAAAAAGCTTAAGAAGAAGAAAGGCCCAAGTGTGGATATCTGAAACACACTTAGAAAGGGGAACAAAATAATCACCATGGGAAGCAGAGGGAGAAAGGATGCTGGGGGGTTGGAGAAAAGGAAGGGCAGGATCAGGTATGGAGAGAGACAGAAAAGATGCCCAGAAGGCCATGAGAATGAATCAAAATACCCAGCAGTGTGGGTTAGGGGCAGGGGGAAGCTCTAGAAAGTAGCAGAGACCTGGGATGTGAGAGTCTATCAGGAAGCAATGGGGACGTCATTAACCAAAATGCCCAACAAAGGGGAGATGGAACCTGAAGAGACCACCTCCAGTAGATAGACATGGCTCCCAATTGCGTGATGGGGCCACCCATCCATCTTCAAAATTTTTGAGCCAGAATTGTTCCTGTCTAAAGGAAATTCAGGGACAAAAATGGAGCAGAGCCTGAAGGAAAGGCCTTTCAGAGACCTGCCCAACTTGAGATTCATCCCATATATTGGCACCAAATCCCGAACTATTACTGAGTTGTATTGTGCATGCAGACAGAAGCCTGGCATGGCTATGCTCTGAATGAATCTAACAGCGACTGACTGAGACAAATGCAAATACATAAAGCCAACCACTGGACTGATCCCAGAGACTCCTATGAAAGAACGAGGAGAAGGACTGAAGTAGCTGAACAGGATGGTATCCACATAGATGAACAATAGTGTCAACTAATTTGGATCTCTAAGAGCTCCCAGAGACTAAGCCAAACACCAAGAAGCATATATTGTCTAGTTTGTGGCCCAGGGCACAGGTGTAACAGAGGATTGCCTTATATGGCCTCCATGAGAGAGAATGTGCTTAATCCTGTGGAAATTTGATGCCCCCAATGAAGAGGGATGCTGGTGGGGGATGGGGGCAGGTGAGGAAGCACCATCTCAGATGAGGGAGAGGAAGGGGGATGTGTTGAAGTACTCGTGGAGAGCAGGACCAGGAAGGGGGCAACTTTTTAATGTAAATAAATGAAATAATTTAATAAAGATTAAAAACCAGCACAGACTAGAGTTATTAGCACCTATAAAAATATATTGTAGGACCACATCAATTGTCTATAACCCCTGTATATTGACAAACTACAGTATAATATAATATGTATTCATTTATTTTGTAATAGAAATCATTTGGTATCTTTGATATCAAAAATCAAAATAAGATGATGAAGAACTACACAAATGCAAATGTGTGAGCTTAAAATCATTAGCCCGTCAATGGAAGAGTAAATACCTATGGGGAAAATTGCTTAACTTTGTGACAAAAAAATAAAAAATAAAAATAAAAATAAAAGGAAAATAAAGTGCAAAAAGAAATGGACTCTAAATAAGCAGGCTTGAAGTTAATTTGATATTTTATATCACAAATCTGAAATGTACATAAAAATAACAAAATACAGAAGGTCAAGAATGACTGATATAAGCCATTCAGATAATAGAACACTTGTTGAATAGTTTAATTGTATTCATCATTATCACCTGTATGTTATGTATACCTGTAAGTAAAGGTGTATATGTGGAGATCAGAGGACAACTTAACAAAGAAGATACTGCTGTTCTTCAAATAAAGGTACTACAAGATAACTGAAGACTACAGAACATGGGTTATGGTTTGTTTTACATAAAATTGAAAAACATTCATAATACAATGAACTATTTTTTGTTTTGTTTTGTTTTAATTTGTAAGCAAACTATTGCAGTTGAATACAATATTAAGAAATGTGACCATTTCATAAAATAAGGTGGAACTACATTTGGGATTATGAAGACAGAATAAGAAGCTCTAGGTTGGGTCTAGAGAGATGATTCAGAGGTCAAGAGCAGAGTCTTCTCTTCCAGAACTCCTGAGTTTAATTCTCAGCAACCACATGGTGGCTCATAACCATCTATTATGAGATCTTGTGTCCCCTTCTGGCCTGCTGGTGTACATGCCAGTAGAATGCTGTATACATAACTAATAAATCAGTTTTAGATATTCACTTTTACTTCAAAAGATGCAGAAATCGAATGCAATTGAAAAAATTACATTTTCAATAGATCTTACTTGTATTTTTGTACCTGTATAGTGACAATTTTATGTACATCTTTTTTAATTTCCTAGAAAATTAATCTTAAAATCAATAAATTATTTACTCTAGTTTTAATAATCTGTAGACAGAAGAGTCATACCCATAGATAACAGATTGAATTAATGATGACATCTTTGTCAACAGTTCCTCACTGAGCTAGGTAGTGGTGCTACACACCTTTAAGCCCTGCACTCAGAAGGCAGAGGTGGATGGAACTCTAATTTGGAGGCTATCCTGGTCTACAGAGTGAGGTCCTAGATAGCCACGGCTACACAGAGAAACCCTAGATCTAAAACAAAACATAAATGAATAAAAGAAGTTTCTCTCTATTTCCTGTGTAAGAATGTATATCAAATGTAATAAGTGTGAAGAGATTGTTTAATATTATACCTATAACTACTTTTTAACACCAGAATTTTCTTCTAACATGTTTATCTCTCAACTTCTCAAGGTGTATATTAAAATATTCAGCATGGGTTTGATAGCTATAAAAACATTTATGGATTTTTCATTGGGAAAGATGGAAACAAGTATAATATAAAACGCAGGGAACCAAAAGGCATAAAGCCACAGAGATATGAGAGCTTCAGGTAAACAGGGCTTTGCACCTTCTCTCCTGTCAAGCTTAAGAGACTTTATAAGGACTCCACAGAAGACTACCATACAGATCTCCCCACTATTGGCAACAACTGTGGGGGCAGTAAAATAGGTATCAATGAATGCAAGTACTGGTTATAAAAAGACAAAGAGAAGGGGAATATGTTCTATCGAGGTGTAGTCAGGTATGGGGGAAGGGGATGCCTCAGTAGCAGGCTCATGCCACGGCATCCCTTCCCCTGAGGGACCAGCCACATGATGGTATAGGGTAGAATAGTTTATTAAGGGCATGGGGAGAGGGGTTAAGAGGGTACTAGGGGCAGAGAAAGGCAGGGGGGGAGAAGGAAGAAGGAGGAAGGAGGAAGGAGGAAGGAGGAAGGAGGAAGGAGGAAGGAGGAAGGAGGAAGGAGGAAGGAGGAAGGAGGAAGGAGGAAGGAGGAAGGAGGAAGGAGGAAGAAGAAGAAGAAGAAGAAGAAGAAGAAGAAGAAGAAGAAGAAGAAGAAGAAGAAGAAGAAGAAGAAGAAGAAGAAGAGAACAGAAGTAAGAGAAGTAAAGTAGAGGAGTAGAGGTTGGCCATCTTCCTGAGTTGACCAGCTTAGATTAACCTCTACAACAGAACTTGGGTAGGCAAGGACTAGGAGAAAATCATTTTAGGAAAGATTTCTCCTATTAATATGCATTTCCTGTTATTATTAAACATATATGACAATCACTAGTTATTAGTCCACCCCTTTTGAGCAGATCTCTGCAGAACTACAAAGATGTACTGTCTTGTAGTGACACTGTAGTCAAATAGATGACTTCTCAATTCCTTATGATGATCCTATAAGAATTTCTATAATTATATCAGTATTTATTAAGCTCTTTTATAGTGGGACTGTTATTAATTCTCTTCTAAATCTGCAATGAGAACTCTGCCAGTCTCCCATGTGTCACCAGTTAATTGCATCTAGATAGGAACCAGATATTTTACTACTCAGAGCACAGTCCAAGAGGTTATAAAACCATTAACCAAAGATCATAAAAAGGGAATTATAGATTTGTTAGAGGTGATAGGACGGAAGATAAAATATTGACTGAGTTTATATAAAACTTCACTAATAACAGTTATGGTTTTCAATGGAGCTATGGCAGGTGATGAATGTTTAGCCAGATAATTACTCCTAATGGATATGTATGTAAATATTCACTGTTGTAAGCTTCTTATCCGATTTATGATTTGAATTTTTATAGATTCATGATGAACTTTTGCCATGTGATCATGTCTTCTGAAAGATATATAAATACTGAAAGATATATAAATATTCACTGTTGTAAGCTTCTTATCCGATTTATGATTTGAATTTTTATAGATTTTTCATGATGAACTTTTACCATGTGATCATGTCTTCTGAAAGATATATAAATACTGAGGACAAAGTGAAAAGAAAAAAAAAAGTTCCTTTCCAACTTAGGATCTTTATGCTTTTTCCAGTTTCTTAGAGAGCTTTCATAGGTAATTTTTACAACTTAGAAATAAATATTATAATCACTTTTCAAAGTGTCCTTTTCTCTTCCTACAAACTTTTCTAGCAGGCTCAAAGATAGAGCCACACAGTTTCTGTTGGGATAGGAAAAAGGCCACATTACTTAATCTCCACTGTTAGGCTACAGATGTCAATCACCTAAGCCAGCAGCTTTTTATCCTCAGAAAAGGCAGGAAAGTATTTGGGACTTTTTAGAAGTTATCATCAGCATTTCAGTACAGTTAGAGAGCTAGAATGTCCAGAGACTCTCAATCTTTTTTTTTCCATTTTTATTAGGTATTTAGCTCATTTACATTTCCAATGTTATACCAAAAGTCCCCCATACCCACCCACCCCTACCCACCCACTCCCCCTTTTTGGCCCTGGCGTTCCCCTGTACTGGGGCATATAAAGTTTGCGTGTCCAATGGGCCTCTCTTTCCAGTGATGGCCGACTAGGCCATCTTTTGATACATATGCAGCTAGAGTCAAGAGCTCCGGGGTACTGGTTAGTTCATAATGTTGTTCCACCTATAGGGTTTCAGATCCCTTTAGCTCCTTGGGTACTTTCTCTAGCTCCTCCAACCACACCAGAGTTCTGCTCTGTGTCTTGTCTCAACCCTCTCCAGGCCAGGAGGTTCCCAGCACAAACCTGACAGTTCATAATGGGCAAATAGTGCAGGGGCTTACAGATGGCTGTATATCAATCATAGGCTATCACCATCAGAAAGAAGACCTGAGATCCATAAAGACAGTGTGTTACCAGAACAATTATTTTATAAGGCTTTCTTGTTTGTGGAGAGCTATAATCCAGTACAGCACACACCTATCTATTTGAAGTCATATCACATCTCTATGTCTGATCTTGACTTTGTTAATTTTATTTAGGTAAACTAAACCAATTCATCTCTATTACCGATTTCTGTGTTAGAATCTAGTATGTTTTTTTTTTCTTCATACTGTTATGGTATGATATACAGTGATATTGGAGAAAGTGGAAACTTGAAAGATGGGTAGTTAAAATACAAGGTTTTCTGAAAATAGAAATCAAAACTAGAACTTTAATGTAAACTTTCAGAAAGAAATAAAGTAGCATAGTTTGGGGAAAACTCCAAGAAGACATTGGCTCTAAGTATAATTACATGCTTCTGTTTGCAGATTGGAAGATAAAGAAATTGAAGTAAGTGACCTCTGAAACTGGCCATTCAAACTCTCCAACACACCAGGTGCATCCCAACAGGATTCTGAGTGAGTTCAGGAGGATAAAGTCTGTGACATTGTTTCTCTGCCCTATTACTCTTTTATAAGGCATATTGCAGACAAGAGCTGAGAAAAACAGGACATGCATGAAACTATGAAGAAGCCCATGAATGAGTTATTCCATGAATGAAGCCTTCTTTCATTATTTTGAATAAACTATTTTTATATATTTTATAACAGCAATTATTCAATTAATTTCCTTACTTGAAAAACCTCCAGCAGTAGTAACTGGAATGAAGAATTCAATGACTATAGTGAACAGAAAACAACTCTACATTTCAAAACCAGTGTGTACAGTGACAGATAATGGACGCATCCATTCTGGAAAGAAGAAATGGAGGGATGAACAATGGACCAAATGTACTACATTCACAGATTATCTCACCTATGTGGCCATCAGCAACTTAATTAACTTCCAGGGTTGTCTCTTTTGTTACTTTTACCATGGGAAAATCCAAAACACATAATTCTTGATGTTACGTTGTTTGGTTTTTAAATTAAATCTTAGGTACTTAGATCTATGCCTTGGCAAAATCGTGAGTATTGAATCATAATAAATAATCCGGACCTGTGTTAATTTAATTGAAAATATAAACATGGTCCACAATATACCTCTTGAACTAACATTTGGATAAAGGATAGAATTTTATCTATTAGGAAATATCTATTTTACATATAAATATGAGTATAACATTCACCTGCAGATGAAAGCATTTTGACAAGAAGCAAGTAAGTGAATTCCACACACAGCAATTTGTTAGTACAAAAGGACATGTACAGCGGAGACTGCATTAGAAGGTTGCTATGATACACCATCTATGTGTCTCGTTCACATTACTGCTTCATTTCATTCAGGAGATCTGCCCTTGAAGCCACAGAGCTAGAAGATAGTCTCTGCCCAATCTCTTTAATTTATAACCTAGTTTATCAATGTGTGTTCTTATCAGTTCTCATTTTGATCAGGATAAAGGCAATAAGCAATATGTGAAATAAATCAGTAAGATTTGAGTATTTAACCTATATTTTATTTCTCAAAATGTGAAAAATCTTTCTATACTGTAATTATTTTCTATATGTTGCTAGCTTCACTTGATTCTCACATTGAGAATACATGATGTTTTAGACATAAGTTGTAATATGTCACAGAGAATTTCATGCTATCATTGTTGAGAAAGCATTTCACTTCCGTTGATCAACCATACTAGAACAGCCTCCCTTTCTCTGTGAAACAAACTCTAAGAGGAGCTCTAAGGCACAGGGACAGATAACTTACAATTGTCAATCTGTTATAATTCCCTAATTATCATTTTAATTCTTATAAATACAAACAATCACAATTCTTCAATTTTGTTTGAACATAGGTTTTTGGGAGTTGTTTTGTGTGTGATCAAGTCTGGAATCTATCTCTGAAGGATATAAGGGAGGGGTAAGGAGGAGGAAAGGGAAGGGAGAAATGTAATTAATTTACAATCTCAAAATTAAAACAAGAACAGTTTATAAAACTAAAAAAGAAAAATAATAAAGTAAAAAGAAAAACTAATATTTATTTTAATAAGAAAGCAATTTATCTAAAATTCACATTAAATTTCCCAAATAGGGAAGAAGTGGGAGGGGCTTTATCCTCCTTAGCTTTACCCAGTTGTTTGTATTTCTTTGTGTAGGGTTGATGCCTCATTGGCTTTTCCCTATCCAGTGTGGCAAATTACCAAGGACCAGGCTCCCCCTGGAGAGGGACTCTGAAAGAAGGAATGTCTGGGAGCAGAAAAGATAAAGGACTCAAAGTCAAATCCTGGGTCCATGCTGGCAGCCTATGCTCAGCAGGAGACAGCTCTCCAGCCAGCCTGCTCTGCTTCCATTTTTTCCTGCTTTTTTACTCTCTGATTTGCTTCCTCTGGAGATTTCTATTATATGTGAGTTCACTGTCACTCCCATCAGACACACCAGAAGAGGGCATCAGATCCCGTTACAGATGGTTGTGAGCCACCATGTGGTTGCTGGGAATTAAACTCAGGACCTCTGGAAGAGCAGTCAGTGCTCTTAACTGCTGAGCCATCTCTCCAGCTTCTCTGGAGATTTCTAGACAGCTCTCTTTGTCTCTCTCTGTCTGTCTCACTGCCTCTGCCTCACTGCCTCTCTGTGTGTCTCTCCCTGTCCCTCTGTCTCTGTCTCTCTCTCTCTCTCCCCCTCTGTTTCTCTCTCCCTCTGCCCCTTCCTTTCCCTCTCCCCATCTCTCTCCCTCCCTCTCCCCTCTCTTTTTCTTTCTTTCTCTCTTCTGCTCTAGTCAGCTCTCCAAAGCAGTTCTCTTTGATTCTCAGCAGTTCCCTGGATAGCTCTTCACCTACATATCATGAGCCCAGTCATTTAATTTACATATCAATCCAGTCATTTACTCCAGGTTTCCTTTTGATTATCCTATGAATCAGCATCCAGACACATACCCCAACTCACACACACACACACACACACACACACACACACACACAAACACCTTAATACTTAGGAAACTCCAAGCACTTATTTTCTTTTAACATTGCAAACAGATTTAGAGTTAAGCACACATAAGCTAGCTGGGGGGACCCATTCCTGAAATTACCATTTCTACTACAGCAGTCCCTAACCTTCCTGTGTCCCTGGCTGACCTTGAATTCAGGAATCTGCCTGCCCTTGTATCCTCTTGAAGATCTCAGAGTTTATCATTTTGCTGAGACATCAGTCACACTTTTGCCTCCTGGACTTGTGCTGTCTGGTTATCACGGAGTCAGAAGGATTAACATTCCTTAAAAGAAGAGTGTAAAATATGTACAATGTTATACAAACAAGCCTCATACCCATGGCAACCATTGATACTTGATACTTGTAGAGACCCATGTCTGCTGGCCTGTCCCAGAGGCAGGAACCATGTCATTCTGTCTCCACCAAGGCCATTCTGGACTCAGCATTCATAGGGAACCTTTTTGTTTGACACCAGTCTTTTAAAGGTAGTAGTGTGTTTTCTACTTTTATAAAATACACATTCTTGTAAGTTATAAATTGAATAAAATTGAAATGTTTTCAAGGGCAAGATAGTTTTATAATCTACCTATCTAAGTAGAACTATTTTTATAATCTTCTACGATTAGGTTTATCATAAAATAATATAGTATCAACAATACCTATTAAGGTATTAATACTTTATTAATACCTATTAAGGAACTAGGTGGGTACAGTTTCATTTGCTAAAATCTGCTGGCTGTCTATTACTTAAGAAATACAACAGAAGTCCTCAGTGTGGGGAGTGCACTCTTACTCTGCCTGTAGTTGCTGTTTTACACCAGAGTTTTTGCATTGCAATTTTCATCTCTGAATTTCTCAGAGTATATATTAAAGGGTTCAGCATGGGAGTAATAACTGTAAAAACTACACTTATCGACTTATCAATGGGAAAGTTAGACACTGGCCTAACATAAATAAAAATGCAGGGGACAAAAAAGAGCACCACCACAGTGATGTGGGAGCTGCAAGTGGATAAGGCTTTGCGTCTCCCTTCCTGACTGTAGTTTTTAAGAGAGTTTAGGATGAATACATAAGAGATTAGAAGAAGAATTAAAATGACCATACAGATTGCTCCACCATTCGCAACCACAGTAAGTCCAATGAAGTAAGTGTCACTGCATGCAAGTGTCAAGAGTGGGTACATGTCACAGATAAAGTGATCAATGACATTGGGTCCACAGAAAGGGAGAGTAGACACAAAAGCAAGTTGAATCACAGAATGTACAAACCCACCAACCCAGGCTATCACCAACAGAAGAATGCAAATCTGCCGGTTCATGATGGTCAAATAGTGAAGGGGCTTACAGATGGCCACATAGCGATCGTAGGCCATCACCACCAGCAGGAAGACCTCAGCACCACCAAATAAGTGCTCAATAAAGAGTTGGCCCATGCAAGCTGAGAATGAGATAGTCTTTTTGTCGGAGAGTAAGTCCATAATCAACTTGGGTGATGTGGAAGTGGAATAAACAGCATCCATGATTGACAAATAAGCAAGGAAGAAGTACATTGGGGAGCCCAAGGAGGGACTGGCAATCACTGTGGCCACAATAAGCAGGTTGCCCACCATTGTCACGATGTAGATGAGTAAAAACATGACAAACAATGCTTTCTGTCCAGCTGGATCCTGAGTGAGTCCCAGGAGGATAAATTCTGTGACATTGTTTCTCTGTCCCATTTAAATATATTTGGATTGTTTCTCACTGGGAAAACAGAATCTGCAATGATATAATGAAAAGACCATGAATCTATTCTATTCTGAAGCACATCTCCATCTTTATCTTCTATAGTAGCAAACATGTAGGAAGCATTTAGTAGCATCTATTCAGGTTCTCATTTAACTAGCACAGTAGATTTTCTCTTAGAAATTTTGTGTGCCTCAGATGATTTCATTTGAAGCATTTCAATTAATGTCTCTGACTCTAAGTCTTAGTAAATTAACAGAGACTAAGCCACGATAAACAAAGAAACAGTTCCTGATTACAACAAACCCACTTCTTAGTAATGGCAGCTATTCACAAATATATAAGAAGATATAGAGTCAATTCTTTGAAATGATAGAGTTGTATCTGTCAACAAGTATATAAAATATATGTATGCATAAATTGTATATATCATCAAAACTCATATCTTATTGAAATATTTCACAATATATATATATAAGGTGGTCAGTTATTTATGTCTCAAAGGATGCTCAGTCTTTTTAATTACTCATTGAATTTCAAGATACTACATAAAATAACCAACAACTTCAACCTACAAGACTATTTCATGGACCATGACACAGAACATGTGTGTGGGAGTGACCAACTTATAACTGGTCCACTTGAAGGTCCATGCTATGAGAGAGAACTCACACCTGAAACTGCCTGGATAACCAGGAACCAGAGGTTGGTAAGTTCAGGGGCCCAGGGTAGATTCAAATATGACTGGCAAAAAAAAGAAAAGAAAAGAAACATCAGTAAACTGATTCCTAATGATATTCTGCTATTCCCATAATCAGAGCTGATTGCCATCAGAGGCCATTATCCAGGAACTCATGGGAGCAGATGCAGAGACTCACAACCAAACACTAGGAAAAGCCAGAGGAACTACACAGAAAAGAAAAGCAAGGATTCTAGAGCAAAAAGGGTTCAGGACACCATGAGAACATGTCATACAGAATCAACTAAGTGGGGCACATAAGAGCTTACTGAGAGTGACACAAGGGTACAGAGAACCTTGTGGGTCTGACATAGGTCCTCTGCATTTAAGCTATGGTTGTGTTGCTTTGGTGTTTTTGGGGGAGTCCTAACAATGGAAGTGGAGGTGAATCTGACTCTTTTGCCTGAGCTTGGCATACTTTTCCTCCAACTGGGCCGTCTCATCCAGTCTTGATGTGAGTGTTTGTGCCTAGCCATATTATAATTTGTTATGATATGTTTGGTTGATATCCCAAGAAGGACTGCTCTTTTTTTTTTTTTCAAGGGAAATGAAGGAGGAGTAGATATGGGGGGAATGGAGAGAACTGGGAAAAGTGGTGGGAAGGGAAATTGAACTTGGGATATAATGCATGTACAAAAGCACATGGACCAATTACTTCATATTCCTTGGCCTGTCAGCTTTTAAAATCTTGCCCATTGCCTGTTTAATACACTGATTTGAAAAAATAAAAGGGTTATATTTATGACCCTGGTTTTTAAATGTTTCAATTAAGCAAGGTAAATAAATTCATGACTATGGCAACTGCTACATTAGAAGCTACTATGTTAGGATTATATCTATTTTAGGCATATTTGTTTTGGTATAAATACATTTATAAGAAAATATAATATTTACCTATTTTAAATAGAAGCAAATACATACACAGATATTAGATGAATATGAAGAGAGACGTGCACACTTTTCATACAGACAGACTCATACACACACACACACACACACACACACTCACATGAATTATAGTGTAGAGTGACAAGCCTAATCAAAGGAAGACTAGAAACAAAATAAGAAAAACAGTTCTAGAGAAGATAAAATAAAACAGGGACCAGAGAGAATCTGCTATTTCACTAGATGGCAACCATGACGTGCCCCCTAAATGTCTCATAATATAAAATCACTTAAAATCAACATTTACTATATAACAGTAGGTGAAAATCCTTACCTTCTAGGAAACAAAAGCTTCTTGGAAAAATAAAGATATATATTTTCATTGTTGTGCAAAATTAGATCTGTTAGGGAAATCAACCTAATCTGGAATATAATTTCATATATCAAATATACAAACTCAAAATTTAGCAACACAATTTTTCCTTAAAAAAAAAAAAACACACAATTTTTTCTCTAAATCATTTCTTGTGAAACAATGAAAACTGACTCTGCTCTGAGGACTCCTGATAGACATATTTACAGTTAACTGCCTAAGTGTCAGTCCCTCTATTTACCAATCCAAACTGTCAAGTTAATTTCTTAGAAAGATGATTGCGGTTTTCCACAAGTATAAGCAGTTTTCTATTTTATTTTCAAGAATCATTTTTTTTTGCTTCTTCCTTCCTAATTAGAATAACTATTTGCACATCTGTACAATTTCACCAAGGAAATTCAAACCTTTTAGAAAATTCTGGGAGCAGTCATAGATATGAGGAGTCATAGATATGCTAGTCTGAGGAATGTAGTACAACTAAGGCATCCTCTTGCTTGAACAAATGGAATTCTCAAAATGCCCTCAGGCCATTCTACCTGAAGAACAACTCCTTCCTTTATATGTGCAGATACAACTTACAGCTTTTATGTCATCACTAGTTTAACATTAAGAGACAAGGGACTGCAACCATAATAGACTTATTTGTTAGACTATTTGGAACAAATTCAAATTCAGCAAGCTCTTCCAAACAAGTTTCTTCCCTGGTCAAGTCTCTAGAGAAAAGAGGGCCGCCAGGAGATTCTGACTTACTTATAATATAATGAACCTATAAGATGAAGTGAAAAGTTCTGATTTGCAATGATTAATAAAATATGAATTGTAAATGATCAAATATTTAGTAAGTCCAATAGTATTTAGAACATTTTGAAGGAGAGCGCATGCCTATCCTTCACTCTAACCACCAAGCACACAATGGCATTCCTCTGTAAGGCTCACTCCAACCAAGCAGCTCTGTGTATAAAGCCAGAGAACTCCGAACTGTAGACTGCAACACTGATGTCTAGCTCTTCAGAAGATGGTCTGTGTAAGTTGTGCACTGTTAGAATGTAGGCTTTGGTTATGCTCTGACTCTGAATCAGAGGAAGTTGTAGGGATATTTACGGTGTCAATCATTTCACTTCTTTTCAGTATAATATGAATTGAATAATATACTGAATTTGTATAACAAACTAAAGACAGGGAAAACAATTCTTTTTCAATGTGTACACAATGCCTGAGGGCTTCCACTGTTTTTCTTTATCTTGGCATCCCATCAGATCCAGTGAACAGATATAGTATGTTTAGTCAGACACTGGATCTTTAATGTCATAAATACCCTTGTAAACAAACTGTTGTCTGTTTACAACTTCCAAACTACATGAAACAAAGCCATCAATCCCAAAGGTTATATGTATTTCTTCTAAGTTAAACACTAAGCACTATGAAACATACTTAATTCTGTAAAAATTATCAACATAAAGACATCATGATACAAATTATCATTCCAGAATTATGAGCTAATATGTACACCAGAAGAAATGCAGCTGTAAGAAATAAAAATAAATTACATTTGGAGTTGCTGTACTTATCTCATTTTTTCTGACAAATCGAAAGCTGACAATTTCAGAAGAGTGGGTCAATAAATGAAGTTTTTTAATGGATAAAATTTCCTAAGTATCTCCAAACTGAATTCAAAGAAAATGACGACATGCCATTTTGCTAATAAAAGTTTAAGAAAAAAAGAAAGAAAGAAAAGAAAGAGAAATACATGGGGAGTTTTATCATAGTTCATTGCCTCCAGATACACCAGATTCATAGTAATTCTCTATAACCTAGATCTGGTACCACTCCAGAATACTAAAAAGAGATTATGTGTTTGTCACATGTGAAATTGAAAGGATCATTTCTCAGTACCAAATATCAAAAAAACAACAATACAGAGAGATTATGAAATGCAGTCAAAAGCCTTACAAACAAAAGAGCCAATGACCTGTGGGGCTGCTGTTGTCCTAAGAGACAACAAAATGAGTTCATTGTCTGCAAAGAAGTGGACACTATAAACAATCAAGCTTGACTTATTTGTTCAATTGTTTTATATACCTGATTGTCATTCAAGTGAAAACATAAAAATGAAGAACACAAAATGTGACTGAAAGACAGAGAAAGGAAAAAACATACAGTTGATGCAGATAATAAGAAAAAAAAACTATTTCGAAAGTCCCCTATACCCTACCCCCACCCTACTCCCCTACCCACCCACTCTGACTTCTTGGCCCTGGTGTTCCCCTGTACTGGGGCATATAAAGTTTGCAAGACCAAGGGGCCCCTCTTCCCAGTGATGGCTGACTAGGCCACCTTCTGCTACATATGCAGCTAGAGACACGAGCTCTGGGGATACTGGTTAGTTCATATTGTTGTTCCACCTATAGGGTTGCAGATCCCTTCAGCTCCTTGGGTACTTTCTCTAGCTCCTCCACTGGGGACCCTGTGTTCCATCCAATAGCTGACTATGAGCATCCACTTCTGTGTTTGCCAGGCACTGACATAGCCTCACAAGAGACAGCTATATCAGGGTCCTTTCAGCAAAATCTTGCTGTCCTATGCAATAGTGTCTGGTTTTGTGGCCGATTATGTGACGGATCCCCGGGTGGGGAAGTCTCTGGATGGTCCATCCTTTTGTCTCAGCTCCAAACTTTGTTTCTGTAACTCCTTCTATGGGCATTTTGTTCCCAATTCTAAGAAGGGGCAAAGTATCCACACTTTGGTCTTCCTTCTTCTTGAGTTCTATGTGTTTTGCAAATTGTATCTTGGGTATTCTAAGTTTCTGGGCTAATATTCATTTATCAGTGAGTGCATATCATGTGAGTTCTTTTGTATTTGGGTTACCTCACTCAGTATTATACCCTGCAGATCCATCCATTTGCCTAGGAATTTCAAAAATACATTGTTTTTAATAGCTGAGTAGTAGTACTCCATTGTGTCGAAATGTGAATGAAGAAAATACCTAATAAAAAATTGGAAAATGCTAAAAAAATACTGTTTGCATGACTGAGCAACACACATTTGGCAAAGTGCTTTAAACTTAATTCCAGTTAGAATAGTTCCATGCTAGTCTATATACTTTACTTTATATCATGCTGAAAGCATGCATTTGAACAGAAAGCTGATATATTGTTTTTCGTGCCTATAACTTTATTTTTAATTCAATTGAAAACAAACAAAGCAAAAATCTTTCTGTTTGAGAGAATAAAATTCTTTGAGTGGTTTAAAAAAAAGAAAAGAAATATTTAAAGATGAATGCAAACTATAGGAATCTGTAAATCACTAGAGATAATAAATGAATTTTGTAAGTTTATATACTGAAAAATATATTAGTTAAAATGTAGAACTCAATATTTAGATTTAATGGCAGATTAGAAGTGCATGGTAGAGAATTAATCAAATGGAAGGAATGTCGTATATGCATATCCCCAAAAAAAAACAACAAAATAAGTGAAATAAATATTTTTAAACAATATATGAGTTATTGTCATTGCCCTTAGTTTCTTTCAGATGCTGAAGATAATACAATATTGTTGATGACACTACACACATGACAGAGGCCTGGGTGGAACTGAACTAGACACTCATCTGGAAGCCTCTTTTTTGTGAATGGGCTTTCACAGTACAGCTGGAATGAAGGCCTGATCCATGGAAGGGAATTCATCCCTGGTACTGGAAGTAAACATACTCAACTACCCAAGACTGGTGAAGTGACAGACAGAGAACAACGAACTAATGCCAGTTTCCTAAACAGTTGTAATCTCTAACTACATTCTAAATAGTTACCCATATACCCACAGATTAGTATAGCTCTTACTCCTCAGCAAAGAGGCCTCTTTTTATACCAGGTGAAGACTACAAACTCCTACTCCTAAGGCTCAAAGAATCCATGGAAGATGAGTCAGAAATATAAGCCTTAGGTGCAAGATGTCTCAATCTAGATAAATTCCCTAGACATGAGAAGGAATATGCACCCATGAAAACTGAACTCTATAGTTTGCTTGAACAAAGCTTGTATAATGACAACACCACTTTTCATCCTAACATAGATGGGGAAAATTCCACAATGTTTCTGCCTGCCCCAAGATGAAGAGCTACAAGTGGTTAATAGCTGATGAGGAAAGAGAAATCAATTTCTTTTAGGGAAGACCTCTTATGTAAATTGCCCAATCCCAAATGGCCAGCTATGGATACACAAAGAAATAAACGATGCTAAATTGACTCAGTGGGTTTGCATACATATATATGCAATAATTATAATAATTTAAGAAAAGATGGTTATGAATCTGAGGGTAGGTAAGGGGCATGGGAAAAGTTGGACGTGAATGATGGAAATTCAGCACTCATGTATGAAGTTATCCAAAAACATTTACCTAAAAAAGAAAAAGAAATTTTGGAAATTATCTGTTATGCCTTTGGTATACTTACTACACCTTTATCTCAGATTCTTCAGTCATGTGGTTAGGAATCTTGATAATAACACAATGTTCTTTAATATTGTAGTCTTATTTAATTTCTTCATAAATCCTTGCACACAGCACTCAAACTTGTCCCCCTTGCATGTTATTCTTCTGCTTGGTGGAGACTGTTAGCAATGTTTATTTTGTGATTTTCATTTGTCTTATTAGTTTTTTCATTTCCAATATTTACTTTTTCATTTTTTGTTTTCTTGCTGGATTTTCATGTTGATTTTGTCATCCACTCCCTTATAATCTTTTTGGTCTTCTCTTCTATATAGCTTCCTGTTCCCCAAGTGAAGGAGTTTAATGAAAGCAAATCATTTAAGACGAATTGCTCTAGTCATAAGAAACATTCATTTGAAATAGCCTGTTGGGGACAGCATACCATGACAGAGACTGCCTGCAGCAGGCGAGAATGAAAACATCTCAAAAGACAATGGGAAGTCTTTGGAAAAAAAAAAAAAAAAAGGATGTCTTGGACCCTAAAAACCAGGAGACACATCCCTCCAGGGGTACTGCCATTAGCAGTTCCTCAGAAAATTAGACATACTACTACCAAAGGATCCAGCAATACCACTCCTGGGCATATATCCAAAAGATGCTCCAACATGTAATAAGGACACATACTCCACTATGTTCATAGTAGCCTTATTTATAATAGCTAGAAGCTGGAAAGAACCTGTATGTGTATGTCCATCAACAGAGGAATGGATACAGAAAGTGTGGTACATTTACACAATGGAGTACTACACAGCTATTACAAACAATGAATTTATGAAATTCTTAGACAAATGGATGGATTTGGAGGATATCATCCTGAGTGAGGTAACACAATCACAAAAGAACACACATGATATGCACTCACTGATAAGTGGATATTCGCCATTAGAAATAAGGGACTGCCTGCAGAACAAACATCTCAGTAGCCCACTGCAGCTCTTTGTATAAATAAATAAATAAATAAATAAATAAATAAATACTGTTCCCATTTCTCCTAACAGCCCTGAATAAGGGATGTATAGATTTCAGTTGTGCGTGACTGCTTTTCAGTTAGCCTTGGTGTGCATAATTACTCTATTCTAGCTGACTTTCCTACTCCCTTCTCCTTCTGCTCTAGTGAATTCTATGAAACTAGAAGTTCTTTGATGTAATGATCCTTAAACAATTAAAAAGTAAGGCATAAGGGCACAGCACAGCACAGTCCTAATGGTCCAGGTTCATGCTGTGTGCTCTAATCTTGGAAACAAGGCAATAACTGCATAATGGTAGTTTCAGGTTAATGTTTGACTTGCAGAAACTTTTGGAGAAATTATTAGAAAATGAAGGAGAGCCTGAGAAAGGAATAAGCTATTGAAGTTATGAAATAACTTTTGTACATTTGAGAAGTGGTTCCTGGTCTCCTTTAGGATATGTATGGATAAGAAAATATAGAATTCAAAAAATTATATAGTAGTGAAAGTAAGTCAAAACACTGAGACTCTTAGGAGAGTCATTATGTGCAATGTGCAGAGGCAGAAATTTAGTGGAACTGCTGAGTTAAGCGCCATCGTGAATCTTTCTGGCCACTGCCTGGCAGTTTTGCCCATGTCATTAATCATTAGAGCTTCACAGGAAAATGCATGTAGCTGACCTCAGAGTTCTAAGCTCTCTGAAGTATAATAAAGTCAAAAGTTAAAGTTTAAATAATGACAAGATCGCAATTATTATTTTGACCACAGGCCTGGGAATAGGGGAAGCTTGAAATTTTGGGGAGCAACTGTAAATCTTAATTCTTTGTGTGATGTGGTCATTCTTTTGAATTTGACTTGGTAATGATTATAGTCATCAATGAAAGAATGGATAATGAAATTGTCATAAATGTACACAATGTACTCAGTTGTTAAAATGGAATTATGAAAACTTCATTGAAATGAATGAATCTAGAGAAATAATCATCCTGGGTCGGTGTCACAAAGACTCCCTAAAAGTATTGTATGTTTTGTTACATATGTCTGCAAGATCTTCTAAGGAAAGAGAAATAGAATATACGGTTATGGAGAAACAGGGACAGGAAAGGAGCTAAAGGGTTAAATAGGGATGGAATGATTGAGAGATGTTAGGGAGGGACAACTAACACTAAGGACCATTTGAATGGTTGCATGAAAACCTACTACCTTAGAAGCTTCTAAAAATATATACATGATGTGAAATATATAAAAAGAACCACTCTAAGAATAAGGGAGGTACTGCCCTAACTAAATATCTTTCTTCCTTAATTAAAATCTCCACTGCCAGATATGGGTAGTCACTGGTCAAAGCAGTTCCATGAAAATCCCCAAACAATTCAGGTTATTGCCAAAGCTATTGTCTGCTCTCCACAAACTGATGTAAAGTTTTATTACTGAAGACAACACTTAGATATCTCCTTGCACAAAGAACGGTCAAGCTGGTGCCTCACTAGAGGCTTTATCACTGTGGACTAAGTGTTCACGGTGCTGGAAGGTTCATGCATTCTATCAGAGGGTAACTGTATTCACCAACTTAGCAGCTATGATTTACAACAGTGACAAGCCAGTGTGATACACTGCTGTAATCTTGTCACAAACATTGTTTGATTAACTAGCCACTGTCTGGTTGGAACTACTCCACAAGTATCCTACTCTTGAAGGCTCAATTCTCAGTACTACTAAGTGAGGAAAACTGATGTGTGCTGTCTGGTTTATAACAATGTAAAGCACATGATTATTGGGGACATTGGTGGCTTATTCCCTGATGCATTTCAATCGCTTTGAATTATTCCTATTACACAGACAAGAGAACCGGACTTCCTATTGATGAGCTGTGAGGTTGCCAGTGGTAGCATTTAGCAGTGCATCACTCTGGACAGGAGGATTAGGCTAGGGTTCTGTGAAAACAGCATCCATAGGGGCTGATACTCAGAGCCAGAGACTGTAGCATGGTACAAAGAAGACTCTGAACCAATCCATTACTTTCTTTCTCTTAACTATATTTTCCTAACAGTTTTCTTGACTGTGGTATTTTCTAAAATATGACTCTGCAATGTATTACTCTATTTCATGGACTGAGTTTTGCTATTTTTACATATGAAAGTCAAGAGCTAATCTCTTTCAATATGCCACAAGCTCTTAAGGAGACAGACATTGAAAAACTAGCAAAGTATCAGGTATTCTAAGCTCAGACCTTTGATGGGTTGTTTTGTAACTATGAAGATATGTTAGCAAAGATACCAACCACCAGATGAATTCATATGACTTTCCAATTGTGAAAATATGAAAATTTGGTATTTTTCTATATATCTCCACTGTTCATTTAGATATTTTTATGAACTTGTGCATATGCCTCTTTACCATTAATATTAAAATTGCAATATTATTTCTATTTAATACTAATATGTTAAGAATTTTTTAAAACTTACATAGAAAGCGCTCTTTTAAATAAAAAACTAAAATTATATTTTAAATATTAATGTGCCTTTAATAGTGTGAGAGGTAAAGAATGATCCAAGTAGCTATATATAACTTCTTTATTCTTGGTCATAAGTTTTCCCAGCTCTCAAAAATCAATTAAACTTATTTAAGAAACACAAAAGAATTTTCCATAAGGTAAAATAAATTTACATTATTAATTATGGCAGATAAATCTTTAGTCTGTATAAAACTATTTAGTCGTCCAAATTTAATGTATATTTTCTACATATTCTGAAAATCTTAAAAATGCACGTTGTTCATTGAAAGAATTCACATAATAACTGTTTTCATTACTCTTATTTACTAACATTGAGGAGAAACTTGGTGTAATAAAATAATTTTCTGGCTTTCCTATGGATTTCTATATTATGTATAGCATTAGATATTTTATTGGGGTGACAGTCCCTAGAAGAGTGACTCCCTTTCTTAGTGCCCATCATTTTATGGTTGATTTCTCTTCCACTTCATTTCCCTTTACTTGCCCATAGTTTCCTCATGGCATTTTTCATCTCTGCATTTCTCAGAGTATATATGAGGGGATTTAACATGGGGGTGACAACAGTGTAAAATACAGTCAATGACTTATCAATGGGTAAAGTAGATGGAGGTCTCACATACATAAAAATACAGGGAACAAAGAAGAGGACTACCACAGTGATATGGGAGCCACAGGTGGATAAGGCTTTGCGCCTTCCTTCCTGACTGAGATTCTTCAGGGAGTGAAGAATTACCCCGTAAGAAATGACCAACAGCATAAAGATGACCACACATATTGCTCCATCATTGGCAACAACTGTGAGGCCAATAACATAGGTGTCTGTGCAGGCCAATTTTAATAAGGGATACATGTCACAGATGAAGTGATCAATGATATTAGGACCACAGAAAGGAAGGTTATATACAAATAGAAGTTGGACTACAGCATGCAAGAAACCCCCAAACCAGGCCAATAACAAGAGCAAAACACACACACGTTGGTTCATGATGGTCAGATAATGTAAGGGTTTGCAGATGGCTACATACCGGTCATAGGCCATGACAACTAATAGTAAGATCTCAGCTCCACCAAACAAGTGTCCTATGAAAAGCTGGCTCATGCAAGCTTTGAAGGAAATAGTTTTCTTCTCATAGAGTAAGTCTATAATCATATTTGGTGTAACTGTGGTTGAATACACAGCATCCATAAATGATAAGTAGCCAAGAAAGAAGTACATGGGGGCATCTAAACTTGGGCTGACCACAACAGTCACAACAATGAGTAGATTGCCTGCCATTGTCACAACATAGATGACCAAGAACACAACAAATAATATTTTCTGGCCTTCAGGACTCTGAGTCAGGCCCAAGAGGACAAACTCAGTCACATTGTTTCTCTGTTCCATGTATTCTTCTGTATACTTTTATGTTAGTGTTCAAACAAAGTATTGAAAATGATAGCAGTAACTTCATGAAATTTTAAAATAGTGTTTATTCATTCTGGAAATAAGAAAATAGAGATCATAGTTTATTTTATTCCAGAACTTATTAACAATACAAATAGGAGTCTCCAAATTCAATGGTGTTACAGGTTAACTAAAAGAGCAATAATTTAAAGACATCGTCAGGAAAATAACAAATTGTGAAATAAATGAGCTGTCATTATTTACAAAACCCAGTAACTGATTAAATCAGACATAAAGCTAATATACTAATAAAAGCAAAATAAAGATAGTTTAAAGATATAATATAAAACTTAAGTACATTAATATATAGAAGAAAATGCATTCAAGAAATTAAATAATAATTAAGCATATAGAAAATTATAATCTCAAAAATAAAACATAAGTTTTTAATTACATAAAACTTAACTTTAATATTTAAAAAGCAATTAAAAGAAATACATCCAAATACATGAAAAATACTGTAGGATGTTGAAACACAAATATAAGCAGAAAAAGAAAAAGATATATGTGAGTCTATACCCATTGAGTCAGCGATAAATTACTCAAATAGTTGAAAAGGATATTTAAATTTTATGTTTTGGACACAATTTGACAGTATATATTGAATGAGAAAATATAAGAACATATTATCTCACCAATCTATCCTTTAAAATCTGTCCCATAGAAATTAAAGTCAAGGTACATGAGGATATACTTCACTGTTTTATTTATAATCACATGAAGAAACAAATTTTAAAATAATAAATAAAATGGTAATAAATAGAAAGAATACAAAATGCATTAGATATAAAATGTCCACATAAAAGAGTAACAATTACTCCAAAAGACTATTCAATAACATAAATAAGCATAATATGATACACATTTATTATGATTGCTTTTCATGAAAAAAATGAAACAATATGTTTTGCGGCAAATATAAGTTACATTTGTACTATTGATGTAGGAAGAATCAAGAACTTTGATATGAAGAGATGAAACTGACAGGAGGAAAGAATTGAGCGAGGGAGGAAGAGAGGAAGAGAAAGACAATATGATTTCATGTACCAAAAATCTATACCATATACATGTGCACACAACACGGCACACATGAGGAGGTCAGAGAACAATTTGCAGGAGACAGTTCTCTTTATGCACCACGTGGGTCCTAGAGAACAATGAAATTCAAGTCATAAGGTTTCATAGCAGGCATCTGTACAAGCTGAGCCATGTAAACAGCCTGTCTTTCTCCTTACTACTCTCATATTTTCCCTTCCTCTCTCTCCATCATATTTCATTATTATGACATCATACTTATATAGATTTTATTAAAAAGTCTGTCCTCTTGCCCCACATAATGTTCAATGAGTCACCCTCCTACATTCTGTGCTCATTTATACTCCTCACTTCACTAAACCTGTCTGGTTTTGTTCTTCCTCTTATCTGTCCTGCTACATATATTACCTGAAGAAGCAGCATGCTTACAGGTTGTGCTAGTATCTTTAAATCCACTCATTCAACAACTGCATTGCTATGTCATTCTCCAATGCTTCACATATTAAACAATGCTAATAGAAAGACTGACTTGACACTATCAACTGCCTATTCAGTGGAAGATCACTCAAGTAGTTACACTAGGAACTAATTACTAAGAATAGTAATGAGAAAAATATATTCTGGATTTTTTTAATGTATTAAGGCATCCAAAAGCATTACACTTTTATATGGACCTACATACATTATAAAGGTCACAGTGAACCCTTAATGGGGATGATTATCCACAGAAGAATTTTTAAAAGACCCTTGCAAATAAATGTATATTCTTAGTTATTTAAATAAGAATATAAACATTTGTCCTAAATTCAGGAATATGGTACCTGACTAATAGTCCTGAATGATGACAGCTTCACACATTTGACTCTATTTCTTAAGAGAGAACAAAGTCTGTGGATATTTTATACAGCACACAATGACAAACCATCCTATCATTTTAAGTCCAATGGTAATTTCCTTCTAATTAGATTCATTGGGACTTTAATTGTAATTGTGAAGGCAGGCTATGCATCTCCAGAGATTCTATAAGGACAATCACTATACATTTTACAGAAACATAACCTTTGAGAAAAATGTCATGAATTAACTATTTGAGGGCAAATTTCCAAATAATAAAGTCCAATATGGCTCAAAAATTAAAGTGCGTATACGAAAGTCATGGTGAATATATTGTTTAACATATACTTTCTCTGTTGACAATTGATCTTATAACCAGAATAAGAGGAATGTTAATTTCAGAACTATTTGCCAAAGGCTTAATTCAAATGTAGAGATTTCCCTTAAAGGGAAAACAGTTTTAAGTTTATGTAAAGTTTTAGAGGCCAGATGGTAGACTGTGTATTTGTATGAGTACAAGAGTGAGGAAATAGAAAGAGGGGAGAGATTGTTCTATGTCTTTCAAATACTTCAGAGAATTGCCTCTAAAATGGACCTGGAAGTCCCTAGTCCATAACACACACACAAGAAAGACACACACACACACACACACACACACACACACACACACACACACACAGAAGGAGAGAGAGAGAGAGATCAAAGAATTGTATGAAAGTGAAATACATATCTATAGGAAAATAGTTATAAATTAACAATAAAAATATAAATAAAATTTAACAAATTGTTTATAAATCTAGCAACCTAATGCATAAGTCTCTTAGGAACATATTCTATGTATAGAATGTTTACAAATAAAGCTAAAATGCATAGTCAAATTGCATATATTCATATTTTAGAAGCATCAGTACTATTGTTTACTTTCTTTTAAGTATTTGCTGAATTTTATGGGTATAAAAGTGAAAAGAATAATTACTTGTATTTCAAGTATACCACTGATGTTTGGGTATAGATCCAAGATAAATAGATGATTGGTAGATAGATAGATAGATAGATAGATAGATAGATAGATTCTCTGAAGTGGTAGATATAAGTCAATAATAGATTTATCAGTTCAGATGATTGATAAGGTATGTTTATGCTTAGAAAATATTAAAATTTATTCTTCCTGATTTTCATAAGTATAAACAGTAGTTAATGCTGTAGTCTATTGTATTAGTCAGAGTTCTCTAGAGCTACAGAACTGATAGAAGGAATATATTAGAAGTGGATTGATTAAAGTGATTTACAGGCTGTGATTTAGCTAGTCCAGTAATAGTTGTCTTCCTATAGAAAGTACAAGAATCTAGTAGTTGTTCAGTCCACAGTGCTGTGTATCTCAGCTGGTCCCCAGCCTATATTAAATCCTAAAGAAAAGGGCTCTAATGTTGAAGGAATGTCTCTGAAGTAGAATAAATGCACTTGTCAGCAAGATTAAGAGGAAGCAGGTAAAAGTGAAAGCTTCCTTCTTCTATGTCCTTGTATGGAGGTCAATGCAAGTGTACCCAAGATTGAAGGTGTATCTTATCAGTTCAAATGATTCAGTCAAGAAAATCCTTCACAGGTGTGATCACCTGATCAAGTTTTAATTGATTCCAGATGTCGTTAAGATGCTTACCAAGATTAAGATGGTTATACCATAGCTATAATCAAGAATTATTCTTAATACAGTTAATATTATAACCGTAGCATTTCACATTACATTTTATCAACTGACAAGCATTATGTTCTGCTTCTGTTGGTCTATTAAACATCCTACACCGTTCATCATGAATGAAAATTTTGCTGGGTATAGTAGTCTGGGCTGAAGTCTGTGGTCTCTTAAGAGTCTGCAATAAATCTGCCCATGCCCTTTTGGCTTTCAGAGTCTCTGTTGAGAAGTAAGGTGTAATTTTGATAATTCTGATTTTAAATGAACTTGGCCTTTTTCCTAGTAGCTTTTAATAGTTTTTTTTCTCTGTACTTTTAATATTTTCAATTTATGTGGTAGTAGGATTTCCTTTTCTGGTTCAACCTTTGTGGAAATAACTCAGATGCCCCTCAACTGAAGAATAGATATAATTTGGTTCATTGCACAATGGAATATTACTCAGCTATTAAAAACAAGAACATCTCAAAATTTTCAGGTAAATAGATGGAACTAGAAAATACCATCCTGAATGAGGTAAATCACAGCCACTGGATATTAGGCATAAAATACAGGATACCTACACTATAATCCATAGACTCAAAGAAGCTCAATAACAAGGAGGGCCCAAATAAGAATGCTTTATATATCACTAAGAAAGAGAGATGAAATACTCATTGAAGGTGAAAGGAAAAAGGGAACTGGGTAAGAGAAGGGATGGTAAGGGGAATGTGTGGAGAATGTGAGAGAGGACCAAGAGAGGGAACAGAAATTACCCGGGGGTGGGTACATATCAAGAATGTGCCAGAGACCTGGGATTGGGGAGTCTATTGGGGTGATAATAGCTAAGACTCCAAGCAGTGGGAAATATGAAACCTGAAGTAGCCACCTCATGTAGCCAGGCAAGACTACCAGTAGAAGGATAAGAACACCAATCCACTCACAAAACCTACTCAAAATATATCCTGCCTACAAGAAGTGCTGGGACAAAGATGAAGCAGAGACTGAGGTAATGGCTGATAAATAACTGGCCCAACTTCAGATTCATCCCATGAGCAAGAACCAATCCCTGATACTATTAATGATAGTGTTAGATTTGCAGATAGGAGCCTGTTTTCTGAGAGTCTCTACCTAGTAACTGACTAAAACAGATGCAGAGACCTACAGCCAAACATTAGAGGGACAAGGGAAAGTCTGGCGTAAGAGCCCCAGCTCTTCCTGGGTCAGGATTGAGGGACCCAGAAGGGATAGAGACTCCCACAAGAAAATCAACAAAATAAACTATCCTGGACGCTTGGGGCCTCCCAGAGACTGAACCATCAACCAAAGAGCTTACATGGCCTGGACCTAGACCCCCTGCAAATCTGTAGCAGATGTGCAGTTTAGTCTTCATGTGGATACCCCAACAACTAGATGGGGGCTTACCCTGACTGTTGCCTGCCTGTGGATCCTGTTTCCCTAACTAGGGTGCATTGTCTGGTCTCAGAGGGAGAGAACTTGCCTAGTCCTGCACTAACTTTAGGTGCCAGGTTAGATTGCCTCTGGGAGGGGTATTCTCACTTCTCAGAGGTAAAGGGAAGGAGAGATGGGGAAGAAGTCATCTGAGGGGGATGGGTTAGGAGAAGAGGAAGGCTTCAATCAGGATAAATAAATTAATGGAGAAAGACAAAACATTACACAGAAGTGAAAAAATACATTGCCTGTATTTTTTGCCTAAGAGATATGGTTTAATATATAGCCTTACTATACATCATAACAATTAGGTATGTATCTTTCATTCTTTTTTTTCTTTTTTTTCTTAGATATTTTCTTCATTTACATTTGAATTGCTGTCCCCAAGACCCCCTAAACTCTCCCCCTGGCCCAGCTCCCCAACCCACCCTCTCCTGCTTCCTGACCCTGACATTCCCCTCTACTGGGGTATATGATCTTCACAAGACCAAGGGCCTCTCCTCCCATTGATGGCCAACTAGGCCATCCTCTGCTACATATGCAACTAGAGACACAGATCTGGGGGGTACTGGTTACTTCATATTGTTGTTCCTCCTATAGGGTTGCAGACCACTTCAGCTCCTTGGATAGTTTCTCTAGCTCCTTCATTAGGGGCCCTGTATTCCGTCCAATAGATGACTGTAAGCATCCACTTCTGTATTTGCCAGGCACTGGAAGAGCCTCAGAAGAGATAGCTATATCAGGGTCCTGTCAGCAAAATCTTGCTGGCATATACAATAGTGTCTGGGTTTGGTGGTTGTATATGGGATGGATCCCTGGGTGGGGACCACCTTTGTATGGTACTTCCTTCCATCTCAGCTCCAAACTTTGTCTTTGTAACTCCTTCCATGGGTATTTTGTTCCCCATTCGAAGGAGCCAAGTATCCACACTTTGGTCTTCCTTCTTAAGTTTCATGTGTTTTGCAAATTGTATCTTGGATAATCTCAGTTTCTGGGCTTATATCTGCTTATCAGTGAGTGCATATCATGTGTGTTATTTTGTGATTGGGTTACCTCACTCAGGATTATATTCTCCAGATCCATACGTTTGCCTAAGAATTTCATGAATTCATTGTTTTTAGTTGCTGAGTAGTACTCCATTGTGTAAATGTACCACATTCCTCTGATGAGGGACATCTGGGTTCTTTCCAGCTTCTGGCTATTATAAATAAGGCTGCTATGAACATAGTGGAGCATGTGTCCTTGTTACAAGTTGGAACATCTTCTAGGTATATGCCCAGGAGAGGAATTGCTGGATCTTCCTACTATGTCCAATTTTCTGAGGAATCACCAGACTGATTTCCAGAGTGGTTGTACCAGCTTTCAATCCCATCAACAATGGAGGAGTGTTCCTCTTTCTCCACATCCTAGCCAGCATCTGCTGTCACCTGAATTTTTGATCTTAGCCATTCTGACTGGTGTGAGGTGGAATTTCAGGGTTGTTTTGATTTTCATTTCCCTGATGATTAAGGATGTTGAACATTTTTTTTTTCAGGTGCCTCTCAGTCATTCAGTATTCCTCAGTTAAGAATTCTTTGTTTAGCTCTGTACCCCATTTTTAATAGGGTTATTTGATTTTCTGGAGTCCACCTTCTTGAGTTCTTTATATATATTGGATATTAGTCCTCTTTATCTGATCATTAAAACTAGCACAGCAATAAATGTGCACATGCTTAGTTCTTTGAAATAGTTTTCAATTTTTTCTTCGCCTACTTCACAGGGGTAGGACTCTTTAATAAGAGTGTTTTCATCTTCAAAGAATATTTTACTTTTATGCCGGGCACACACCATTAATCCCAGCACTTGGGAGGCAGAGGCGTGTGGATTTCTGAGTTTGAGGACAGCCTGGTCTACAGAGTGAGGTCCAGGTCAGTCAGGGCTACACAGAGAAACCCTCTCAAAAAAAAAAAAAAAAAAAAAAAAACAAAACAAAAACAAAACAAAACAAAAAAAACAAGAAAAACAAGAATATTTTACTTTTAATTATTTATATGTTTGTATACATGTGAGTTTACATACATGTTAGTGTAGATGTCCATCGAGTCCAGAAGAGGGAGTTGTGACAAGGGTACTGGGATCTTAATTTTTCTCCTTTCTATCATTTTGTAACCTCCAAACTTATAATAATATGTTTGCCTGGTTTTCTATTTGTGATACTCTTGTTTCAGTATCTCAAACTCTGGAATAACAGCCTCATACTACCAAATCCAGACCCTTGGCCTTCTGCCAACAACTATTCTGATGGATATGAAATGACATGTCCTTCCAGGTATCACCTGCATTTTTCTAAAGATAGTAATATGATGAAACATGTAGTGGCTACTGAGGATATTTGCAAGTCTCCTAATATTGTCTGATGAGAATGGATCCACTGGAGTTTTCTAGTTTATTAGTTATTGTTGTTGGTCTTGGAGGTGGTGGAGTTTTCTTTCTTTTCTTTCTTTTTCTCTTCTTTTTTTTAAAGGTGGTTTTTTTTATTTTATTTTTGAGATCATATTTATGCTCTTCATCTTTCTCCATCCAAACAAATTCATATATCCTTTGTTGGTCTCTTTGAAACATATGACTTTCTTTTTTTTAATTAGGTATTTATTTCATTTACATTTCGAATGCTATCCCAAAAGTCCCCCCACCTACTCCCCCACCCACTCCCCCACCCACCCACTCCCACCTCTTAGCCCTGGAATTCCCCTGTACTGAGGCAGATAAAGTTTGCACGACCAATGGGCCTATCTTTCCACTGATGGACGACTGGGCCATCTTCTGATACATATGCAGCTAGAGACACGAGCTCTGGGAGGTACTGGGTAGTTCATATTGTTGTTCCACCTATAGGGTTGCAGATCCCTTTAGCTCCTTGGTTACTTTCTCTAGCTCCTCCATTGGGGGCCCTGTGATCCATCCAATAGCTGACTGTGAGCATCCAGTTCTGTGTTTGCTAGGCCCCGGCATAGTCTCACAAGAGACAGCTATATCTGGGTCCTTTCAGCAAAATCTTGCTAATGTATGTAATGGTGTCAGCGTTTGGAGGCTTATTATGGGATGGATTCCCGGATATGTCAGTCTCTAGATGGTACATCCTTTCATCTCAGCTCCAAACTGTGTCTCTGTAACTCCTTCCATGGGTGTTTTGTTCCCAATTCTAAGAAGGGGCAAAGTGTCCACACTTTGGTTTTCATTCTTCTTGAGTTTCATGTGTTTTGCAAATTGTATCTTATATCTTGGGTATTCTAAGTTTCTGGGTTAATATCCACTTATTAGTGAGTACATATTGTGTGAGCTCTTTTGTGATTGGGTTACCTCACTCAGGATGATGCCCTCCAGGTCCATCCATTTGCCTAGGAATTTCATAAATTCATTCTGTTTTTGGTTTTTTGAGACAGGGTTTCTCTGTATAGCCCTGGCTGTCCTGGAGCTCACTTTGTAGACCAGGCTGGCCTCGAACTCAAAAATTCACCTGCCTCTGCCACCCAAGTGCTGGGATAAAAGGCGTGCGCCACCACACCCGGCAAATTCATTTTTTTTAATAGCAGAGTAGTACTCCATTGTGTAAATGTACCACATTATCTGTATCCATTCCTCTGTTGAGAGGCATCTGGGTTCTTTCCAGCTTCTGGCTATTATAAATAAGGCTGCTATGAACATAGTGGAGCATGTGTCCTCCTTACCGATTGGAACATCTTCTGGATATATGCCCAGGAGAGGGATTGCAGGATCCTCAGGTAGTACTATGTCCAATTTTCTGAAAAACTGCCAGACTGGTTTCCAGAGTGTTTGTACAAGCTTGCATTCCCACCAACAATGGAGGAGTGTTCCTCTTTCTCCACATCCTTGCCAGCATGTGCTGTCATCTGAATTTTTGATCTTGCCATTCTGACTGGTGTAAGGTGAATCTCAGGGTTGTTTTGATTTGCATTTTCCTGATGATAAGGATGTTGAACATTTTTTCAGGTGCTTCCCAGCCATTAGGTATTCCTCAGGTGAGAATTCTTTGTTTAACTCTGAGCACCACTTTTTAATGGGGTTATTTGATTTTCTGGAGTCCACCTTCTTGAGTTGCTTATACGTATTGGATATTAGTCCCCTATCTGATTTAGGATAGGTAAAGATCCTTTCCCAATCTGTTGGTGGCCTTTTTGTCTTATTGACTGTGTATTTTGCCTTGCAGAAGATTTGCAATTTTATTAGGTCCCATTTGTTAATTCTCGATCTTACAGCACAAGCCATTGCTGTTCTATTCAGGAATGTTCCCCCTGTGCCCATATCTTCGAGGCTATTCCCCACTTTCCCCTCTATAAGTTTCACTGACTGATTTTATGTGGAGTTCCTTGATCATCTCAGATTTGACTTTATTACAAGGAGATAGGAATGGATCAATTTACATTCTTCTACATGATAACTGCCAGTTGTGCCAGCACCATTTGTTGAAAATGCTGCCTTTTTTCCACTCGATGGTTTTTGATCCCTTGTCGAAGATCAAGTGACCATAGGTGTGTGGGTTCATTTCTGGGTCTTCAATTCTATTCCATTGGTCTTCTTGTCTGTCGCTTTAACAGTACTATGCAATTTTATCACAATTGCTCTATAGTATAGATTTAGGTCAGGCATGGTGATTCCATCAGAGGTTCTTTTATTCTTGGGAAGAGTTTTTGCTATCATAGGTTTTTTGTTATTCCAGATGAATTTGCAAATGGCCCTTTCTAATTCGTTGAAGAATTGAGTTGGAATTTTAATAGGGATTGCTTTGAATCTGTAGATTGCTTTTGGCAAGATAGCCATTTTTAGTATATTGATCCTGCCAATCCATGAGCATGGGAGATCTTTCCATCTTGTGAGTTATTCTTTAATTTCTTTCTTCACAGACTTGAAGTTCTTATCATACAGATCTTTCACTTCCTTAGTTAGAGTCATGCCAAGGTATTTTATATTATTTGTAACTATTGAGAAGGGTGTTGTTTCCCTAATTACTTTCTCAGCCTGTTTATCCTTTGTGTACAGAAAGGCCATTGACTTCTTTGAGTTAATTTTATATCCAGCTACTTCACTGAAGATGTTTATCAGGCTTAGGAGTTCTCTAGTGGAATTTTTAGGAATCACTTATATATACTATCATATCACCTGCAAAAACATGATATTTTGACTTCTTCCTTTCCAATTTGTATCCCTTTGATCTCCTTTTGTTGTCCAATTGCTCTGGATAGGACTTCAAGTACAATGCTGAATAGGTAGGGAGAAAGTGGGCAGCCTTGTCTAGTCCCTAATTTTAGTGGGATTGCTTCCAGCTTCTCACCATTTACTTTGATGTTGGCTACTGGTTTGCAGTAGACTGCTTTCATCATGTTTAGGTATGGGCCTTGAATTCCTGATATTTCCAAGACTTTTATCATGAATGGGTGTTGGATTTTGTCAAATGCTTTCTCAGCATCTAATGAGATGATCATGTGTTTTTTTGTCTTTGAGTTTGTTTATATACTGGATTACATTGATGTATTTCTCTATATTGAACCATCCCTGCATCCCTGGGAGGTAACCTACTTGATCAGGATGGATGATTGTTTAGAAGTGTTCTTGGATTCGTTTTGCGAGAACTTGATTGAGGATTTTTGCATCGATATTCATAAGGGGAATTGGTCTGAAGTTCTCTATCTTTGTTGGGTCTTTTTGTGGTTCAGGTATCAGAGTAATTGTGGCTTCATAGAATGAGTTGGGTAGAATACCTTCTGCTTCTATTTTGTGGAATAGTTGACTGCCCACTTACTCCCTACCTCTTCAACATAGTACTTGAAGTATTAGCCAGAGCAATTCGGCAACAAAAGGAGATCAAGGGGATACAAATTGGAAAAGAGGAAGTCAAAATATCACTTTTTGCAGATGCTATGATAGTATATATAAGTGACCCTAAAAATTCCACCAGAGAAATCCTAAACCTGATAAACAGCTTCAGTGAAGTAGCTGGATATAAAATTAAATCAAACAAGTCAATGGCCTTTCTCTACACAAAGGATAAACAGGCTGAAAAAGAAATTAGGTAAACAACACCCTTCTCAATAGTCACAAATAATATAAAATATGTTGGTGTGACTCTAACTAAGGAAGTGAAACATCAGTATGATAAAAACTTCAAGTCTCTGAAGAAAGAAATTAAAGAAGATCTCAGAAGATGGAAAGATCTCCCATGCTCATGGATTGGCAGGATCAACATTGTAAAAATGGCTATCTTGCCAAAAGCAATCTACAGATTCAATGCAATCCCCATCAAAATTCCAACTCAATTCTTTAACGAATAAGAAAGGGCAATCTGCAAATTCATCTGGAATAACAAAAAACCTAGGATAGCAAAAACTCTTCTCAAGGATAAAAGAACCTCTGGTGGAATCACCATGCCTGACCTAAAGCTGTACTACAGAGCAATTGTGATAAAAACTGCATGGGACTGGTATAGTGACAGACAAGTAGACCAATGGAATAGAATTGTAGACCCAGAAATGAACCCACACACCTATGGTCACTTGATCTTCGACAAGGGAGCTAAAACCATCCAGTGGAAGAAAGACAGCATTTTCAACAAATGGTGCTGGCACAACTGTTGTTATCATGTAGAAGAATGTGAATCGATCCATACCTATCTCCTTGTACTAAGGTCAAATCTAAGTGGATCAAGGAACTTCACATAAAACCAGAGACACTGAAACTTATAGAGGAGAAAATGGGGAAAAGCCTTGAAGATATGGGCACAGAGGAAAAAATCCTGAATAGAAGAGCAATGGCTTGTGCTGTAAGATCGAGAATTGACAAATGGGACCTCATGAAACTCCAAAGCTTCTGCAAGGCAAAAGACACTGTCAATAAGACAAAAAGACCACCAACAGACTGGGAAAGGATCTTTACCTATCCTAAATCAGATAGGGGACTAATATCCAACATATATAAAGAACTCAAGAAGGTGGACTTCAGAAAATCAAATAACCCCATTAAAAAATGGGACTAAGAAGTGAACAAAGAATTCTCACCTGAGGAATACCGAATGGCAGAGAAGCACCTGAAAAAATGTTCAACATACTTATCATCAGGGAAATGCAAAATAAAACAACCCTGAGATTCCACCTCACACCAGTCAGAATCGCTAAGATAAAAAATTCAGGTGACAGCAGATGCCGGCGTGGATGTGGAGAAAGAGGAACACTCCTCCATTGTTGGTGGGATTGCAGGTTTGTACAACCACTCTGGAAATCAGTTTAGCGGTTCCTCAGAAAATTGGACATAATACTACCGGTGGATCCAGCAATACCTCTCCTGGGAAAATATCCAGAAGATGTCCCAACTGGTAAGAAGGACACATGCTCCACTATGTACATAGCAGCCTTATTTATAATAGCCAGAAGCTGGAAAGAACCCAGATGCCCCTCAACAGAGGAATGGATACAGAAAATGTGGTACATCTACACAATGGAGTACTACTCAGCTATTAAAAAGAATGAATTTATGAAATTCCTAGCCAAATGGATGGACCTGGAGGGCATCATCCTGAGTGAAGTAACACATTCACAAAGGAACTCATACAATATGTACTCACTGATAAGTGGATATTAGCCCCAAACCTAGTATACCCAAGATATAAGATACAATTTGCTAAACACATGAAACTCAAGAAGAATGAAGACTGAAGTGTGGACACTATGCCCCTCCTTAGAATTGGGAACAAAACACCCATGGAAGGAGTTACAGAGACAAAGTTTGGAGCTGAGAGGAAAGGATGGACCATCTAGAGACTGCCATATCCAGGGATCCACCCCATAATCAGCTTCCAAACGCTGACACCATTGCATACACTGGCAAGATTTTATGGAAAGGATCCAGATGTAGCTGTCTCTTGTGAGACTATGCCGGGGCCTAGCAAACACAGAAGTGGATGCTCACAGTCAACTATTGGATGGATCACAGGGCTCCCAATGGAGGAGCTAGAGAAAGTACCCAAGGAGCTAAAGGGATCTGCAACCCTATAGGTGGAACAACATTATGAACTAACCAGTACCCCGGAGCTCTTGACTCTAGCTGCATATGTATCATAAGATGGCCTAGTCGGCCATCACTGGAAAGAGAGGCTAATTGGACACGCAAAACCGTATAAGCCCCAGTACAGGGGAACGCTAGGGCCTAAAAAAATGGAAATGGGTGGGTAGCGAATTGGGGCGGGAGGGAAGGGGGGACTTTTGTGATAGCATTGGATATGTAATTGAGGAAAATATGTAATGAAAAATATTTTTAAAAAAAGAACTGAGATTAGATTTTCCTTGAAAGTCTGTTAGAACTCTGCACTAAACCCATCTGGTCCTGGGCTTTTTTTTTTTTTTTTTTTTTTTTTTTTTGGTTGGGAGACTATTAATGACTGCTTCTATTTCTTTAGGGGATATAGGACTGTTTAGATCATTAACCTGATCTTGATTTAACTTTGGTACTTGGTATCTGTCTAGAAACGTGTCCATTTCATCCAGGTTCTCCAGTTTTGTTGAATATAGCCTTTTGCAGAAGGATCTGATGGCATTTTGGATTTCTTCTGGATCTGTTGTTATGTCTCTCTTTTCATTTCTGATTTTGTTAATTAGGGTGTAGTCCTTGTGCCCTATAGTGAGTCTGGCTAACGGTTTATCTATCTTGTTGATTTTCTCAAAGAACCAGCTCCTCATTTGGTTGATTCGTTGAATAGTTCTTCCTGTTTCCACTTGGCTGATTTCGCCCCTGAGTTTGATTATTTCCAGCAGTCTACTCCTCTTGGGTGAATTTGCTTCATTTTGTTGTAGAGCTTTTCGGTGTGTTGTCAAGCTGCTAGTGTGTTCTCTCTGTAGTTTCTTTTTGGAGGTACTCAGAGCTATGAGTTTTCCTCTTAGAAATGTTTTCATTGTGTCCCATAAGTTTGGGTATGTTGTGGCTTCATTTTCATTAAACTTTTAAAAGTCCTTAATTTCTTTCTTTATTCCTTCCTTGACCAAGGTATCATTGAGAAGAGTGTTGTTCAGTTTCCACATGAATGTTGGCTTTCTATTATTTATTTTGTTATTTAAGAACAGCCTTAATCCATGGTGATCTGACAGGATGCATGGGACAATTTCAATAATTTTGTATCTGTTGAGGTTTTTTTGTGACCAATTATGTGGTCAATTTTGGAGAAGGTACCATGAGGTGCTGAGAAGAAGGTATATCCTTTTGTTTTAGGATAAAATGTTCTGTAGATATCTGTTAGATCCATTTGTTTCATAACTTCTGTTAGTTTCACTGTGTCCCTGTTTAGTTTCTGTTTCCATGATCTGTCCATTGGTGAAAGTGGTGTGTTGAAGTCTCCCAGTATTATTGTGTGAGGTGCAATGTGTGCTTTGAGCTTTACTAAAGTTTCTTTAATGAATGTGGCTGCCCTTGTATTTGGGGCATAGATATTCAGAACTGAAAGTTCCTCTTGAAAGATTTCACCTTTGATGAGTATGAAGTGCCCCTCCTTGTCTTTTTTGATGACTTTCAGTTTGGAGTCTATTTTATTCGATATTAGAATGGCTACTCCAGCTTGTTTCTTCAGACCATTTGCTTGGAAAATTGTTTTCCAGCCTTTCATTCTGAGGTAGTGCCTGACTTTTTTGCTGAGATGGGTTTTATGTAAGCAGCAAAATGTTGGGTCCTGTTTGTGTAGCTAGTCTGTTAGTCTATGTCTTTTAATTGGGGAGTTGAGTCCATTGATATTAAGAGATAATAAGGAAAAGTCATTGTTGTTTCTTATTATTTTTGTAGCTAATGTTGGCATTCTGCTCTTGTGGTTCTTGTAGTTAACTACTGGTTAGTTGAAGGATTACTTTCTTGTTTTTTCTAGGATGTGGTTTCTGTCCTTGTATTGGATTTTTTCTGTTATTATCCTTTGAAGGGCTAGATTCATGGAAAGATAATGTGTGAATTTGCTTCGGTCATGGAATACTTTTGCTTCTCCATCTACAGTAATTGAAAGTTTGGCTGGGTATAGTAGCCTGTGCTGGCTTCTCTTAGTGTCTGTATAACATCTGTCCAGGGTCTTCTGGCTTTCATAGTCTCTAGTGAAAAGTCTGTTGTAATTCTGATAAGCCTGCATTTATATGATACTTGATCTTTTTCCCTTACTGTTTTTAATATTCTATCTATATTTAGTGCATTTGTTGTTGTGATTATTATGTGTCGGGAGGAATTTCTTTTCTGGTCCAGTCTATTTGGGTTCTGTAAGCTTCTTATATGTTCACAGGCATCTCTTTCTTTAGGTTTGGGAAGTTTTCTTCTATGATTTTGTTGAAGATATTTGCTGGCCCTTTAAGTTGAAAATCTTTCTCATCTATTCCTATTATCTGTAAGTTTGGTCTTCTCACTGTGTTCTGGATTTCCTGGATGTTTTGCATTAGGATCTTTTTGTGTTTTGTATTTTCTTTGAATGTTGTGCAGATGTTCTCTATGGAATCTTCTGCTCCTGAGATTCTCTTCCATCTATTGTATTCTGTTGCTGATGCTCGCATCTATGGTTCCAGATTTCTTTCCTAGGGTTTCTATCTCCAGCGTTGCCTCACTTTGGGTTTTCTTTATTGTGTCTACTTCCCTTTTTAGGTCTAGTATGGTTTTGTTCATTTCCATCATCTGTTTGGATGTATTTTCCTGTTTTCCTGTAAGGTTTTGCAACTCTTTAGCAGTGTTCTTCTGTATTTCTTTAAGTGAGTTATTAAAGACCTTCTTGATGTCTTCTACCATCATCATGAGATATGACTTATATCCGGGTCTAGGTTTTTGGGTGTGTTGGGGTGCCCTGGACTGGCTGAGGTGGGAGTACTGGGTTCTGATGATGGTGAGTTGTCTTGGTTTTTGTTAATAAAATTCTTACTTCTACCTTTTGCCATCTGGTAAACTCTGGCGTCAGTTGTTATAGTTGTCTCTGGTTAGAGCTTGTTCCTCTTGTGATTCTGTTATTCTCTCCCAGCAGACCGGGGAGACTAGCTCTCTCCTGAGTTTCAGTGGTCAGAGCACTCTCTTAGGCTCTCCTCTTTCAGGGAAGGTGCACAGATATCTTGTGTTCAGACTTGCCTCCTGGCAGAAGATGAAGGCCTGAAACAGGACCTGTCCCAGAAGCTATTAGCTTCTGTAGTCCACACTCTCACCTGTGCAGAGTAGTCTTGGTGGAGTCTGGGATCCAAGATGTCTCTTGCAGATGCTCAGGCAAAGGCCTCCCGAGATGGACAGACACCTATCCTCTGGCAGGGAAGGTGCCCGGCTGTCTGGAGCCCAAAAAGGTGCCTGCCTCTGAAGCTCTGTGGCTCATTTAGAGTTACCTAAAGATATTTTATACTATGTGTTGCTATTGTGAAGTGTTGAGACTTGCTCTTTTGATAAATATTGTAATGATAAATACTAGCCCCCAAGACCTGGTTACTCACAGAAATCCCTTGATCCTTAATATAAAACTACTGGTAAAATAAAGATATTGACAGCCAATAGCTTGAATAAAAGACATAGTCAGTCAGGGTTTGGGGTTCCCAGGTTTGATGTTGCAGGATACCATTAGGAGAGATGAAGTTGGATTGAGGAAAAGATGTGCCATGGGTTAAGAATCTTAAAATCTTGGCTTTTAGGGCTGTCTCCAGTTGGAGATAAGAGCATGCCAGATGGACCATAATAAGTAATAACTTGGGGTAATTGACAGCAAAGTAGATTTTAATAACAAAGACAGTAGAATCTGCCCAGCTTTAGTCCTGATAAAGTCTTATTATAAATTAAAGGTCACATGTGTCTTTTATTTGGGAATTGAATAATCAAAGGCAGGGTAGAACCCCCTAATTGAAATAAAATATTTTCTTCAACAGTGAAGGGTATTGTTTTCCTGATTTCATTATTAGTCCCTTTATCATTTGGGTATAGAAAGGCTACTGATTTATTTATTTATTTTAGTTAATCTTGTATCCAGCCAATTCTATAGAAGTATATACTATCTATAGGAGTTCCCTGGTAGAAGTTTTGGAGTCATTAATGGATATTATCATAATATCTGAAAATAACAATACTTTGACTTCTTTCTATCAATGATATATTCCCTTGATCACCAATTGACCTCCTAAAATAAATTTGGTACAATCCCTGTGGGACAATGGGCTATGTATAGATGACCTGATCTCCAGTCAAATTGAGGTCGTGAACCCTGGTAGGACCTGGTAGTAAAAATTTTCACCTACATGGGATGGAAGGTGTTCCCTCATGTTTCCTGGACCCCTGGCTCCTGTCGAAGTTACCGTCCCACAGCCCCCACAAGAGAAGCATGTGGCTAGTCCCAACCTTCTGACCTTCAGGCTAGACTCCTCCCAGTTACCTAACAAAGGCAAGAAACAATCCCACTATAAGAGAGGCTGCTTGGCCCCACCTTTCTCTCTCTCTCTCTCTCTCTCTCTCTCTCTCTCTCTCTCTCTCTCTCACACACACACACACACACACACACACACTCTTATACTCTTCCTCTTACTCTCTCTCTTTCTTACTCTCTAAGCTTTTACCTCTCTTTCTTTAAGCTTTCTTACTCTCTCCTTTTCTTCCTTCTCTCCTCTTGGCCATGGCTGATCTCTCTCTCTCTCTTTCTACCTTCTCTCCACCCCCCCATTCCACAATAAAGCTCTAACCATAGACTGTCTTTGTTCATCAAGACCTGGACTAAGGACTCTTGCCTGTGTGGGAACCTCTCTCCCTCCCACCTCTTCCCCTATACCCATTGCCCCACATACCTTCTCTGTTTCTATTTTGTGTAATAATTTGAGGAACATTGGCATTAGCTCTTCTTTATTAATCTAGTAGAACTCTACACTAAAAGCATATGGAACACTCCTCTATTACTAGTCAAAGAACAAACTTGTACAGCCACTATAGAAAATAATGTATTAATTTCTCAGAAAATTAGGAATCAATTTACTTCAAGAGCAAGTATATACCTTTGGACACTTCATCTTACTACAAGGACACTTTCTCATCTATATTTATAGTTGATTTACTCATAATTGCCAGAAACTGGAAACAACATAGATGCTCTTCAACTGAGGAGTAGATTTAAAAAACAGACACATTGTACAATGAAGTGACATTACCCAGCTGTTAAAAACAATGACATCATGAAATTTGCAGGCAAATTGACAGAACTAGAAAAATGTCATCCTGACTGAGGTAACCCAGACACAGAACAACAAACATGGTATGTTCTCACTTATAAGTGGATATTAGTTGTTAAGTAAAGAATTATCATGCTATGGTGCTACAGTCTGTAAACTCAGATAGGCATGTAACAAGAAGGGCTCAAGGGGATACATGGATTTCCCTGGGAAGAGGATACAATAGATTTCACATATAGGCTAGGCACAGGTAGTGATGGTAACAGGGTTGGAGAAAGGATAAAAGAAGGGAGTACATGGAGAGATTACTGAAAATAGGAGCATTTGGGGGCAATATGGAAATCTAATCCATTGGAAACTTCCAGAAATCCACATGGGTAATCCTATGAAAACTCCTAGTAATGAGAAATGTAAAGGACAAACCAGACATCTTCTGTAGCTAAGCAATGTTTCCAATGGTGGAACTGGGACACCAACTCACCTAGAGAGTTTTTGACCTATAATTTGTCCTGCCTGTAAGATGTGATGGGGTAAAGGCAGAGCAGAACATGTGGTAGTGACCAACAAATGACTGGTCCAACTTGGCCCATACCTGACACTGCCAGGATGACCAAAAACCAGACACTGGTGTTGTAATTATTTAACCTCAAATCAGGAATTTGACTCTCACCTTGGATCATTCAGTTTACAGAACAAAAAGACCACACAATTTTAATTTTTATAATAAGCCTTGTTCAGCACTAGATCTGGGCAGATATCTACTCTATATGCCATTATAGTTTATTTCTCCATCAATAACTGTGAATTATAACTTATTATATTCCATTTGTGCTGTTCTTAACTGGAATTGTTCATCTCTCATGGCCATGTATTCATAACTCACACATGGTTGCTTTTTCCTATCTCTTTTCTCTCCCCCTTATAGCCTCCTCAGACCCCAAGACCGGGAACCCTAGAATAGTGACTCTCTCTCTCTTCTGCCTAACTACTAGCTGTAGACATCTCTATTCACCAATTAGTGATAACTTGTAGGGCAAAATTAAAAGATCATGTGATAACAAACAAACTCTTGTCCCTAGGGGCCACCAGGCCTTAGGAGCCAGTATTTAGCATTACAATACAAGCAAAAGACCAAACTTACACCCAGAATAGCCCAGATACAGAAGATAAAATCAAGTATGACTGGCAATTAAATTAAATTAAATTAAATTAAATTAAAGAGTCAATGGTATTCTGCTAGACCCATAGTTAGGAGCCTAGCCCATTTGTCATCAGAGAGGCTTCTGCTGGCAGCTAATGGGAGCAGGTGCAGAGACCTGTGGCAAAACATTAGGGAGAGCTCTGTGATCCTAGATAGAAAAGGGGATAGAAGAATTGTGGAAGCTATTGGGATCAAGGACACCACAAGAAAATGCACAGAATCAACTAATGCTCATAGGGGCTTACAAAGACTAAACTGAAAATCATGTAGCCTTTATGGGTCTGACCTAAGTCTTCCACACATATGTTATGGTTGTGTAGGAGGCCTTACTCTTCTGTTTCCTTTCAGAAAAGTGTAGGCCTCCTATGGATATTATTGAAACATCATATAATAACTTAACAATAAGTCCTCAATCAAGACTGGGCAAGGCAACCAAGTAAGAAGAAAAGTATTCTAAGAGCAGGCAAAAGAGTAAGAAATAACCCCCACCCACATGGTTAGAATTCCCACAAGAACACCAAGCTACACACCTTAGATTGCTAGCCTTATTCATTCTACAAAGCTTTAGCCACTACTTAGTATCTTCCAAATACCAGACATTATGACTATAGATAATAAAATATATTATATCCAGGGTATAGATGATCCAACATAGCTGTAGACTGAGAAAAATTTCTAAAATTGAAATAAGTTTAAATCTGTAATAAAAAATTCAAGTAAACTACACATTTAGCATAAACTCTGCTTATATTAATCATATTTCTTTTATTGATTTCTTTAGTAGCATGAATAAATAATGATATTTACTTTTTCCTTTTAAAACTGAAAAATCAGACTTGGTAAATAGTAAAGGACAAAAAATAGGATCATAACTTGGTATAACATGGTTTTCAAATGCTATTTTCTTATCAAGACCTGTAATCTGGTGTAATCTTGAACTGTATCTCATAGAGCAAAGGTATTCATATCTTTAGCTAATCACAGAATGATCTAGTATTAACATATATGAGATGGAAAATGTGTAGACATTGGGCCAGGAAACACAAGGAATCCCCAAACTGAGCAGGTATAAAAATCTGCCATGCAGACCAAATTATATAGAGTTATATTAGAGAACCTCTTTTTCTCCTAAAAACTTTATTGAGATATTGTTCCCATTAGCTTTTTCATGAAAGTAAATGATCATAAATTTCAGAATATTGATTCAGTGACAGCTTAGAAAATAATAAACTCATTTTCTATATCCTATTTAAAGTTAGTTAAAAATAGTTAGAAAATTCTCTCATTATGTATAATATGCAAAAATCTTTATCTTTATTATTCATCTTCATGCAATTCTCAGATTAATTCAGATTAATTGTAAACTCAATAAAAAAATTGATTCTCCTTTTCAGTGGCTTTAAATAAAGAAAAGAAAGCATAAAGAATCCCAGTGGCATGCTGCATCACCCTTTGTTAGAACGTATTGCCTATTTGTAGCGTTAGAATTAGTATGTGTTCAGTGAGGGAACATTCTCAATCTTTCCATAGTTAATCTTTCACACCAAAGTTTTTTCATACTGTTTTTCATCTCCGCATTTCTCAGAGTATATATTAAAGGATTCAACATGGGGGTGATAACTGTATAAACTACAGTTAGGGATTTATCAATAGGAAAGTTGGAGACAGGTCTAACATACATGAAAATACAGGGAACAAAAAAGAGGACAACCACTATGATGTGGGAGCTGCAGGTGGACAGGGCTTTGCGCCTCCCTTCCTCACTATGAGACTTAAGAGAGTTTAGAATGATTCCATAGGAGACAAGGAGGAGGATAAAGACCGTCATACAAATTGCTCCACCATTGGCAACCACAGTGAGCCCAATTAAGTAAGTGTCAGTACATGCTAAGCCCAGTAATGGGTACATGTCACAGATAAAGTGATCAATGGTATTTGGACCACAAAAAGGGAGGTAGCAAACAACGATGACTTGAACCAAAGAGTGACCAAAACCTCCAGCACAGGCTGCCACCAATAGGAGAATGCAAACCTGACGATTCATGATGGTCATATAATGCAGGGGTTTACAGATAGCCACATAGCGATCGTAGGCCATGAAGACCAAAAGGAAGACCTCAGCACCACCAAATAAGTGCTCTACAAAGAGCTGGCCAATGCAAGCTGAAACGGAAATTGTTCTTCTATTGCAGAGTAAGTCCATAATCAACTTGGGTGAGAAGGCAGTCGAGTAAACAGCATCCATGAGAGACAGAGAGGCAAGGAAGAAGTACATTGGGGAGTCCAAGGAGGGGCTGGAAATCACTGTCTCCACAATGAGTAGGTTTCCCACCATGGTCACAATGTAAATGAGTAAAAACATGACAAACAATGCCTTTCTCCCAGCAGGATCCTGTGTAAGACCCAGCAGGATAAACTCTGTCACATTGTTGCTCTTTCCCATTTAATCTGTTCCAATTAATCAGGAGTGAATTTGGAGATAAGAACTCAGGATAACATGTGCCACGAAATTGTAAACATGACCAGGAATCATTTGATCATGGACAGCATCTTCATTCACACTGTCTAAATGTGAATACCAAGTAATTTTTAATAAACATCTAATAAATCCCTCCTTCATGGTATAACATTGGCTTCTTCATAACAATATTTCCCTCTAGTTCATTTTGTTGAGCCCACAGCTAATAGGTTTGTTGTCAAGACCCAAGTGAATCTTTGTACCTAAGAAGAAACAAAAGTTCCAAGTTCATTAATATACTTAGACTTCTTATTTAAAATACTATTTTTTCACAGATCTCAGAAATAACAAAAGAAGGTTGTTAATTTAAGAAATCCACACACTTGGTTGAAAATAAATCTGTGTGTATCAACTAACATAATCTGTTCTTTGAGTTGGGTGTTATTTTCTGGGAACTATCTTTATAATATTATCTACATAAGCCCAAAATAGCTCTGTTCCAGGAATACCCATCTCAAAGCTAATATAGATTTTTGTCCCAACAATTGTCATTTAAATTCTGTCCTAAAGATCTCAAATGACTTTATTCTTTTTATATTTCACATTAAATTTCAAACAGCTTGTTTTTAAACTGTATCAAAGAGTTATGCTAGAATACTTAAGTGGGAGGGCATATCATGTAAGGATTTGATTGCTATAAAAACCATGTTACAATATTTTTACTTAATCTTAAATGATTAACAGTATAATAATGTAATATAGTTATTAAAAGATTATTGTAATTTAAAATAGTAATTTTATGAATCTTGGTCATTGCATATAATGACTATTTCTGTATGTCACAAAAACTTTCCTTGGATCATTGTAAGGTTCACAAATAAAAGTCCATATCAAGTTTCCCAAACACAATTACATTTATACATTCTATACACATCCTACATTCTAGCACATTCTATAATAAAAAATATATTAACTAGTACATCCAAAATAATTGTATTTTCTTTTTATAATCATATAAAATACAGTAACCATAAATGTAGTGATAAATGACAAAAACCATAAATGAGGTAATAAATGAAATTTTCTTTTGTCATACATGCAATAACATATATTACTTATTATTTGACCTTATAAAAAACTAAGCAATAATCACGTTGTAACAATGAACACAACATAAGATGCACATGCCAGCTAATCTTTTGCAAAACCTTAGGTTTTTCTTGTTTTAATTCAGAAATTGCCAATGAGACTCTTAAGCCACTGGCTCTGTTCAGTAATATTGCAATAATATCTTATTATCCTCAGTCTTTTATTTCAATACTTGATTTCTTGAGTTTAGCTTTAATACAGAAATTGTTCTCATCTATAGAAAGGATGATTGGATTATACAAACCTATAAAAACATTTATGGATAGATATAAAAACCCTTGACACATATTCCAGCATTTACTTCATAAAGTAACTAAATATTCCTACTCTTTTTGAACATATTCTCATAAAGAAAAACAATGTTATGTTAGCAAAAGTCTGTAAAAATTGACCTAATTAAAAAATTAACTTTTAAGTCTGGACTGGGTGGAACATATGATAATTAAATAACACATTAAACTCTTCATTTAGGAAGGTGGATTTTCTCCTTTCATTTCATAATGAGAATCTTATTGTAAGGGTTAATAGTAATATCAATGAACTTAGCTGTTAATGCTTTGCCCTAACAAAGAAAAATCTGAAAAGTATCCTGTTTAAAAACTGACACAAGATTTTTTCATCAATATGATCAGATCTCTTCAGTCATTTTCTCATTCCAAAAGCCACCCTAAAATTTTTACTACTTAAGACCATGACTCCTTTTCTCCATTCTCTCATCTCAACAAATTAAGGCATTCCAGAACTTCTATAAGCAGTGATGGATAGACACAAAAAATTGACATTTCAAGTGATAAATATGAAATGTGTAATTTCCAGCTTTGGCCTAACTGAGGTTTCAGAATCTCTTGAGGTATTCTAACAGGAAATTCTCTCCTTTAATATGCTGTGGCTCCACACCATCACTATGCCAATGGAAGGGAAGGATAAGTCACCACAGGTTAGCTGTTATAACACTTGAAACAAATTCAAATTAAGAAATATATCACCCCTTAAACTGCTTTCTTCCCTTGGAAATTCCTCAGAGGGGGGAAAATGACCTGGATATTGGCAGGAGAGAATAGCTAACTGTTTAATAGGATATAGAAATTATGATGTGAACAGAAAAAACCCTGATATATAATATTTAGAAATTAATGCAGTATACATTCTGAAATACATGAATATAATAAGGAATATTTAGATCAGCTCAAAGAAGAAAGAATTCACAATGACTTACCTACCAAAACCCCAGCAAAACATACTCTTACTGTGATACCCAGGTATTTTCTGCTCAACAATCTCTGAGGCACAGAGGCTGAGAGCTTGCAATTTCAGTGTGATTTGTCTGTGCTCTAATTCTTGGAACACTGTTGAGATAGTTCTATACTTTAGTAAGAGTAAACCATTTTATCAGTGTCTCAGAGTAAGGGATGAAGCTATAGGATTAGTAGCTGCCATGAGATTGCTTTGTTGTTGTCATTCGTTTTAATATATGTCTGCAGTAAGTCTAGCCAGTTCCAGTGGTTAGCCACACACCCAAGAGTACATAGGCAGTTTTAATTGCACTCAATGGGTTTGAAAATAAATGCGTAAGGATACACTATGGAATGAGGGTAGAACTGGGAGGGGAATAAGAGAAAAGGGTAAATATGACCAAAACGCTATGAATAAAAATTCTCAAAGACTTAATAAAAATGTTTTTCAAAATTCCATTAAAATATTAACAAATGTGATGTTGAAAGAAAATTTCTACAAATCTAGAGTGAAATAGTACATTTTCCTTGGAGTCATTCATAATTTGTCTCTGACCATCTTTCTGCCCTTCTTCCACATAGCTCTCTGAACACTGAGGGGAGGGTTTTGATGAAGACACCCCATATGGACTGAGTGTTTCAAAGTCTCACACTCTCACATTGATGTCTGCATTAGTTCTCATCTACTGCAAAGGAAGCTTCTTGATACTACGTGAGGTTCTGATCTTTGAGAATAGCAGAATATCACTAGGAGTCATTTTTATTGCTATGGTCATTTAGCAGAACAATAGTGTTTGTTTTTTCCCAAACACAGACTGATACACAATGAATTCACAGAGACTGTGGCACCATACACATGGCCTGCATAGTCTCAAGCCAGATGAGGCCCATTCACTGAGAGAGGGAGGGACAGAGGGAGAGAGGGAGGGAGGGAGGGAAGGAGGGAGGAATAGAGGAAGGAAGGAAGGAAGGAAGGAAGGAAGGAAGGAAGGAAGGAAGGAAGGAAGGGAGGAAGGGAGGGTAAAATAGGTGGATAGAGGGGTAGAAGGATCTGAGAAAAGTTAGGGGAGGGGATCAGTGATCAGAATATATTATATGAAAATTTTCAATAAAAAAAAACCACACACTAAAATAAGAAACCACACAGATGAACAAGCTATAGAGAAAATATATCAAAATAGAAGTGAAAATTATGTTGAGCTTTACAGTGTTGAAAACAAATGTGTGATAGCTCCTGAGACAACAAATGACTTCTATGTATTAGGAAACTAAGCATATTAGGGAATTCATGCAGTGTCAATTTAAGAAACTATATCTCTGCCTAATATTCTCATACTCTACATTGTCTCAAATAATGTCAAGACTTTTATCAAGAAGATGGTGGAACACACCTTAATCTTAGCCCTCAGAAATCAGAGACAGGCAGATCTCTGAGTTTATGGCAAGTTACAAGATAACCAGAATTACACATAGAAACCCTTTTTTGAGACAGACAGAGAGAGGGGGGGTCTTGAGATTTGGTGTGTAACAGCATAGTGAGGATAACAGGAGAAAGAAAGCATTCAGGAAGTTTTAGGGCAGAACTTGACATTTTACTGACTCTGCATCACATCTTTAACAATCAGTTCTATCCTTGGCCAGAATCCAGATATGTCCTTTCTTCTAAAGGCAGTTTGCTCTGTCCAGAAGTACTAGAAATGTCTAGAGATACCAATCCGTGTTATCCATTTACATAGCAATGTATATAGTTGCTTGTGGAACTGTGTATGTGAATGTTTCCCCCTTACAGTCCTAACTCTTAGGCACAGAACACCTCACAGGTGGAACATCAGGACTAAACTATACTTCAAACAAACGAGGTCTTATTAAGCCCATCAATAATAACCCAGTGTAACAACCATTTCATGGGAGTTGCTGTTCCTTTACAGTGGCTTAGCTGCTTCCTTTCTCTGAAACACTCATCTGGAACCTATAATGTATTATTTGAAATTGCAGAAGCTATTGAACTGGAGTAGCTTTCATCCATTTTGAGCGGTGGTCCTATAGACTTCCAAGTCATATTCACTAAGGTCAGAAACTCCCATTACTATTCAGGAGTCAACACCCCTGATTTTTTCCCAGATCACTTCATTGTATTATCTATGAAATAGAGGTGAGTACAGCAACCAATATTCTATTTCTTTCCACTTTTAATTTTCTGCCTTGATTTTCCATATTCCTCCCTTCAAAATTCAGTTCTGCAGCACCTATGATCTCATGGCCAGCAACACAGGTTCTACTACTTTCTCCAGTTACCATGCATTTTACTTTCACAGGACGTACAGCACCAGAAATATAAAGGTTATATCACCACACACTCCCCTGCCTTTAGAGTCTCCTAGGGGATGCTTAGCTGCTCTGAGCAGCTTCCTATCCCCAAAAGTTCCATTGCCCAGCCACTTCTCTGCCTGCCTTCAGAGGTCCACAGCACCAGGAACATACAGCATAGATCCTCCCACTCCATTGTTCTGCCTACTTAGTCCTACAGAGCACAAACAGCTGCTCTGATATTTACACCTCCCCTTGAGTTCCATTGTCCAACCCAAGGCTGCCCATTGGAGGCATACTGAGACAGATATATCCAGGGACAACCAGATGGCTAAAGGCAAGTGTAAGAACACAATCAATGAAATCCAGGGCAATATGGCAACTTCAGAGCACAGCTATTCTATAACAACAAGCTTTGGATATCCTAACATAGCTAAGTACAAGAAGATGACCTTAATTTCAATTTTATATTGGTGATAGAGGCATTTTAAAAGGAAATGGAAAAATTACCCTAAAGAAATACAAGAAAATAAAATGAAATAGGTACAGGACTTTAAAGTGGAAACAAATAAATCCCTCAAATAAGTGGAGGAACATATAATTAAACAGGTAAAGAAACCAAATAAAACTCTCCAACACCTGAAAATGGAAATATAAGCAATAAGGAAAACCAAAACTGAGGGAATCTTAGAAATTGAAAGCCTAGGGAAAAGAATAGGAACAAGGGACACAAGAATCTCTAACAGAGTATAAGAAATGGAAGAGAGAATATTAGGTGTAAAAGATACAAAGAAAAAACTGATAGATTGGTCAAAAAAAAAGTTAAATCTAAAAAATTCCTGACACACAACATCCAGGAAATCTGGGATAGAATGAAAAGACCTAGCCTAAAAATAATAGGAGTAGAAGAAGGTAAAGAATCTCAACTCTGAGATCTAGAAAATATTTTCAAAGAAATCATAGAAGAAAATTTCCACAAACTAAAGAAAGGCATGCCTATAAATATACAAGAAGCTTATAGAACACTGATTAGACTGGACCAGAAAAGAAAATTCTCTGGCAACATAATAATCAAAACACTAAATCTATAAAACTAAGAGGATTAATAGCTGCAAGGGAAAAAAAATCACCAAGCAACATACAAAGACAGACCTATCAGAATTACAGGCTACTTCTCAACACAGACTCCAAAGGCTAGAAGTACCAGGACAGATGTCCAGTAGTCTCTAAGAAACGATAGATGTCAAGCCAAACTACTATAGTCAGCTAACCTCTCAATTACTTTAGATGGAAAAAAACAAGATATTCCAAGAGGAAAACAAATTTGAACAATACCAATCCACAAGGACAGCCATACAGAAAATACTAGAAGGAAAACTACCAACCAAGGATATTAACTACACAACAAGAAAATACAGGAAGTATATAATTCCACACCACCAAAACAAAATAAGGGAAGCACACAAATACACAGAGAGAGAGAAAGAGAGAGAGAGAGAGAGAGAGAGAGAGAGAGAGAGAGAGAGAGAAAGAGAGAGAGAGAGAAAGAGAGAGAGAGAGAGAGAGAGAGAGAGAGAGAGAGAGAGAGAGAGAATAACACCATCAACATAATAGGAAATAAAAATAATTTCTTATTAATATCTATCTCTCAACATCAGTGGGCTAAATTCCCCAATAAAAAGACACAGAATAACAAAATGGATGTGAAAACAGGATCCATCATTCTGCTGCATACAAGACACACACACATCTCAGCAATAAAAATAAACATCAGCACAAAGGAAAGGGCTAAAAAACAGTTTTCAAGCAAATAGACCCAAGGAACAAGCTGACATAGCCATTCTAATATATAGTAAAATAGACATTTGATAAAAATTGATCAAAAGAAATGTGGAAGAACATTTCATACTCATCAAAGGAAAATCTACCATATCCAGGGATCCACCCAATAATCAGCATCCAAACGCTGACATCATTGCATATACTAGCAAGATTTTATCGAAAGGACCCAGATGTAGCTGTCTCTTGTGAGACTATGCCGGAGCCTAGCAGACACAGAAGTGGATGCTCACAGTCAGCTAATGGATGGATCACAAGGCTCCCAATGGAGGAGCTAGAGAAAGTACCCAAGGAGCTAAAGGGAACTGCAACCCTATAGGTGGAACAACATTATGAACTAACCAGTACCCCGGAGCTCTTGACTCTAGCTGCATATGTATCAAAAGATGGCCTAGTCGGCCATCACTGGAAAGAGAGGCCCATTGGACACGCAAACTTTATATGCCCCAGTACAGGGGAACGCCAGGGCCAAAAAGGGGGAGTGGGTAGGTAGGGGAGTGGGGGTGGATGGGTATGGGGGACTTTTGGTATAGCATTGGAAATGTAAATGAGCTAAACAGCTAATAAAAAATGGAAAAAAAATAAAGTATACACCTATACAAAAAAAAAAAAAAAAAGAAAATCTAGACAGAAAAAATCAGGCAAACAACCTAAATATATCGCATAAACTCTATGGAAATGAACTCATTAAAATCTCCCAACTATTAAAAGCTCAAGGCCAGATTCTTTCAACACAGAATTCTACCAGACATTCAAAGAACAGCTAATATCAATACTCTACAATATTCCATAAAATAGAAACAAAAAAATATTCCAAAACTCATTCTATGAAGCCACAGTCACCTTGATAGCCAAACAACAAAAAGACTCAACAAAAAAAGAAATAGTCAGATCAATTTCCCTCATGAATATTGAGATTCTGTTCTTGTGGCTATCTTCTTTTAGATTTGTTGAAGGATTACTTTCTTGCTTTTTCTAGGGTGGAGTTTCCCTCCTTGTGTTGGAGTTTTCCCTTTATTATCCTTTGAAGGGCTGGAATCATGGAAAGATAGTGTGTAAATTTGGTTTTGCCATGGAATTCTTTGGTTTCTCCATCTATGGTAATTGAGAGTTTTGCTGCGTATAGTAGCCTGGGCTGGCAGTTGTGTTCTCTTAGTGTCTGTATGACATCTGTCCAGGTTCTTCTGGCTTTCATTGTCTCTGGTGAGAAGTCTGGTGTAATTCTGATGGGTCTTCCCTTATATGTTATTGGCCTTTTTCCCTTACTGCTTTTAACATTCTTTCTTTGTTTAGTGCATATTGATTATTATGTGATGTGAGGAATTTTATTTCTGGGCCAATCAATTTGGTGTTTTGTAGGATTCTTATATGATCATGGGCATCTCTTTCTTTAGGTTAGGGAAGTTTTCTATAATTTTGTTGGAGATATTTATTGGTCCTTTCAGTTGGGAATCTTTGCTGTCTTCTTTTTTTTCCCATTTTTTATTAGGTATTTAGCTCATTTACATTTCCAATGCTATACCAAAAGTCCCCCATACCCGCCCACCCCCACTCCCCTACCCACCCACTCCCCCTTTTTGGCCCTGGCGCTCCCCTGTACTGGGGCATATAAAGTTTGCGTGTCCAATGGGCCTCTCTTTCCAGTGATGGCCGACTAGGCCATCTTTTGATACATATGCAGCTAGAGTCAAGAGCTCCGGGGTACTGGTTAGTTCATAATATTGTTCCACCTATAGGGTTGCAGATCCCTTTAGCTCCTTGGGTTCTTTCTCTAGCTCCTCCTTTGGGAGCCCTGTGATCCATCCATTAGCTGACTGTGAGCATCCACTTCTGTGTTTGCTAGACCCCGGAATAGTCTCACAAGAGACAGCTACATCTGGGTCCTTTCGATAAAATCTTCATTGCTGTCTTCTATACCTATTATCCTTATGTTTGTTTGTTTGTTTGTTTCATTGTGCCCTGTATTTCCTGCATTTTTGAGGTTAATTAGCTTTTGCATTTGGCATTTTCTTTGTCTCTTGGGTCAATGTTTTCTATGGTATCTTCTACACCTGAGATTCTCTCTTGTATTTCTTGTGTTCTGTTGGTAATACTTGCATGTATGACTCCTGATCTGTTTCCTAAGTATTCTATCTCCAGGGTCATCTGCTTTTGTGATTTCTTTTTTTTTTTAATTAGGTATTTATTTCATTTACGTTTCCAATGCTATCCCAAAAGTCCCCCACACACTCCCCAACCCAACCACTCCCACTTCTTGGCCCTGGCATTTCCCTGTACTGAGTCATATAAGATTTGCATGACCAATGGGCCTCTCTTTCCACTAATGGCCAACTAGGCCATCTTCTGAAACATATACAGCTAGAGACACGAGCTCCGGGGGTACTGGTTAGTTCACATTGTTGTTCTACTTATAGAGTTGCAGATTCCTCCAGCACCTTGGGTACTTTTTCTAGCTCCACCATTGGAGGCCCTGTGATCTATCCAATAGTTGACTGTGAGCATCCACTTCTGTGTTTGCTAGGCTCCAGCATAGTCTCACAAGAGACAGCTATATCTGGGTCCTTTCAGCAAAATCTTGCTAGTGTATTCAATGGTGTCAGCGTTTGGAAGCTGACTATGGGATGGATCCCCAAGTGTGGCAGTCTCTAGATGGTGCATCCTTTCGTCTCAGCTCCAAACTTTGTCTCTGTAACTCGTTCCATGAGTGTTTTGTTCCTAATTCTAAGAAGGGCAAAGTGTCCGCACTTTGATCTTCGTTCTTCTTGAGTTTCATGTGTTTCACAAATTGTATCTTATATCTTGGGTATTCTAAATTTCTGGGCTAATATCCACTTATCAGTGAGTACATATCATGTGAGATCTTTTGTGATTGGGTTACCTTACTCAGGATGATGCCCTCCAGGTCCATCCATTTGCCTAGGAATTTCATAAATTCATTCTTTTTAATAGCTGAGTAGTACTCCATTGTGTAAATGTACCACATTTTCTGTATCCATTCCTCTGTTGAGGGGCATCTGGGTTCTTTCCAGCTTCTGGCTATTATAAATAAGGCTGCAATGAACATAGTGGAGCATGTGTCCTTCTTACCTGTTGGAACATCTTCTGGATATATGCCCAGGAGAGTTATTGCAGGATCTTCTGGTAGTACTATGCCCAATTTTCTGAAGAATGGCCAGACAGATTTCCAGAGTGGTTGTACAGGCTTGCAATCCCACCAATAATGGAGGAGTGTTCCTCTTCCTCCACATCTACACCAGCATCTGCTGTCACCTGAGTTTTTAATCTTAGCCATTCTGACTGGTGTGAAGTGGAATCTCAGGGTTGTTTTGCTTTGCATTTCCCTGATGATTAAGGATGATGAACATTTTTTCAGGTGCTTCTCAGCCATTCGTATTCCTCAGGTAAGAATTCTTTGTTTAGCTCTGAGCCCCATTTTTTAATGGGGTTATTTGATTTTCTGGAGTCCACCTTCTTGTGTTCTTTATATATATATTGTATATTAGTCCCCTATCTGATTTAGGATAGGTAAAGATCCTTTTGCAATCTGTTGGTGGTCTTTTTGTCTTATTGACAGTGTCTTTTCCCTTACAGAAGCTTTGCAATTTTATGAGGTCCCATTTGAAGATTCTCAATCTTACAGCACAAGCCATTGCTTTTCTATACAGGAATTGTTCCCCTGTGCCCATATATTCAAGGCTTTTCCCTACTTTCTCCTCTATAAGTTTCAGTGTCTCTGGTTTTATGTGGAGTTCCTTAATCCACTTAGATTTGACCTTAGTACAAGGAGATAGGAATGGATCAATTCGCATTCTTCTACATGATGACCAACAGTTGTGCCAGCACCATTTGTTGAAAATGCTGCCTTTTTTCCACTGGATGGTTTTAGCTCGTTTGTCAAAGATCAAGTGATCATAGGTGTGTGGGTTCATTTCTGGGTCTTCAATTTCATTCCATTGGAATACTTGTCTGTCGATATACCAGTACCATGCAGTTTTTATCACAATTGCTCTGTGGTACAGCTTTAGGTCAGGCTTCAGAGAAAGCATTTGACAAAACCCAACACCCATTCATGATAAAAGTCTTGGAAAGATCAGGAATTCAAGGCCCATACCTAAACATGATAAAAGCAATCTACAGCAAACCAGTATCCAACATCAAAGTAAATGGCGAGAAGCTGGAAGCAATCCCACTAAAATCAAGGAGTAGACAAAGCTGCCCACTTTCACCCTACCTATTCAACATTGTACTTGGAGTCCTAGCCAGAGCAATTCAACAACAAAAGGAGATCAAGGGGATACAAATTGGAACGGAAGAAGTCAAAATATCACTTTTTGCAGATGATATGATAGTATATATAAGTGACCTAAAAATTCCACCAGAAAACTCCTAAACCTGATAAACAGCTTCATGAAGTAGCTGGATATAAAATTAACTCAAACAAGTCAATGGCCTTTCTCTACACAATGGGCAAACAGGCTGAGAAAGATATTAGGGAAACAACAGCCTTCATAATAGTCACAAATAATATAAAATACCTTGGTGTGACTCTAACTAATGAAGTGACAGATCTGTTTGATAAGAACTTCAAGTCTCTGAAGAAAGAAATTAAAGAAGATCTCAGAAGATGGAAAGATCTCCCATGCTCACAGATTGGCAGGATCGATATAGTAAAAATGGTTATCTTGCCAAAAGCAATCTACAGATTCAATGCAATCCCCATCAAAATTCCAACTCAATTCTTCAATTAATTAGAAAGGGCAATCTGCAAATTCATCTGGAATAACAAAAAACCTAGGATAGCAAAATCTCTTCTCAAAGATAAAAAAACCTCTGGTGGAATCACCATGTTTGACCTAAAGCTGCTTTTGTGATTTCTTTAGTGTTTTTTTTTTCTTTCCATTTTTAGATCCTGGATGGTTATGTTCAATTCTTTCCTCTATTTGGTTGTGTTTTCCTATATTTCTTTAAGGGATTCATGTGTTTTCTTTTTAAGAGCTTCTGCCTATTTATCAGTGTTCTCCTATATTTCTTTACTTTGTTGTTGTTGTTTGTTTGATTTTTTTTTTTTTTTTGGTTAATTTTTTCCTTTGCTATACTGCATGGTGTGGGGGGCGTTTTTGTTTTTGTTTTTGGTTTTTGGTTTTTTTTGTTTGTTTGTTTGTTTTTTTATTCCCTACACCCAACAGGCAGCAGGAAGATGAAATATCTGAAATCTTTACTTATAAAAACCAATGAGAACATTAATGTATGTTTACTGAAGGACATTCTAGTTAAAGATCACATGGAAGGCCCCTCTTATAACTGGTGAGTAGATTGTAAAACTGGAACAGTATTGGGGACCCCATTTAAGGCTATTCTACAATTTGATACAAGAAAACAATGGCTGCTTTTTTATACTTGGTGAGTATTTGGTTCATAGTTATATGTTAAGCTTCTTATTTTTTTAATCCTACAGGATATGGATTGTCATCTCTGATTTAGAAATGGAAAGAAGCACGGATCAAAGAAATCACATGTCTCCTCTGAACCCCATAACTTGTAAAGTCTACCATAATCAACACAAAAGAAAAATCAGGATCACCTAAACCATCTAAACAGTTCCATAACCTCGAAAGAAATAGAAGCAGTCATTAAAAGTCTCCCAACCAAAAAAACCCCAGGACCAGTTGGGTTTAGTACAGAATTCTAACAGACCTTCAAAGAAGACCCAATACCAATACTCTTCAAACTATTCCACAAAATAGAAACAGAAAGAACACTACCTGTTATGAGTTATAATGGGACAAGCTAATCACTAGCAGGTGATCATCCGGAAATGGCCTGTTTCAGATAATATATAATCTGTGACAGGTGAGCACTTATTAAGCAAGGCTGTAAGGGATTCATTTCAGGAAAGTTTCCTGCTATTAATATGGTTTTCCTGTTATTATTAAACATATATAACAATCAATAAGTAAGAACACACCCTTTTGGAGCAAATCTCTACAGATCCACGATGATGTACTGTCTAGTAGTGATGCTATAGAGACAAATAGATGACTTATGTTTTGATGATGATCCTATAAGAATTCCTAAAATTATATCTCTGATTATTAAGCCCTTTTATAGTGGGACTGCTACTAGGTCCTTTTCTGATAGTAAACATTGCAATGAGAACTCTGCCAGTTTCCCAAGTGTCACCAGTTAATTGCTCTTAGATGGTAACCAGACTTTCTCCTACTCAGAGCACATTCCAAAAGGTTGTAAAACAATTAACCAAAGGTCATAAAAAGGGAACTAACAATTTATTATAGATGCTAGGACAGAAGATAAAATATTGACTTGGTTTATCTATACAAAACTTCACTAATAAATTAGTTATGGTTTTAAACATTCAGTGAACCTGTGGAGCCGAGACAGGTGATGGATGTTTAGCCAGATAATTACTCCTAATGGATATGCATGTAAACATTCTCAGTTGTAAACTTCTATTCCAAATTATGATTTGATTTTTGGGTGCACTTGTGATGAACTTTGTAACATGTGATCATGTATTCTGAAAGATGTTTAAGTGATGAGGACAAAGAGAAGAGTCAGAACTGAACTGAGAAGAACAGAGGTGAGAACTGAGCTGAGAGAGGGACTGAGATGAGAGAATTTTTAGACAGAACACATTTTAGATAGAACTGAACTCAAGAAGAACTGAGAAGTATAGGCACAGCATTGGGAGAAAAGGCATTGAGCTAGAGCATTACTGTGACATCAGAGCAGGATGAGAGAGCAAGATTAGAGGAAGAATGCAGAGTGGAATAACTTAGAAACTATAGGTAACATAAAATACTAAGAGAGAAATATGAAGAATGCAGAGGGAAAGAGAAATAAGGTCCCATGGTCAGGACAAGTCAGGCTTAGTCTTAATAAAGGAACAAAGCTTTTTTCTTACAAACATGGGTTTAATTAATTTCACATTAAAAGTATACAAGCCATTCCTTTCTCTATGCAATAAAGATTGGAGCTCATTTTTTCATTCAGAATGAGTGAGTTCTTCCTGCACTAATGCTTGGTCTTTTGATCCATATGCATATGAAAATATGGATGTTTGTAAGTAGGTAATTGTGAGAATGTATGTGTGTGTGTAAGTATATAATTGTGAGAATGTATGTGTGTGTGTATGTAAGTAGTTAATTGTAAAAATGTGTGTGTATGTGCGTGTGTGTGTGTGTGTGTGTGTGTGTCTGTGTGTGTGTGTAAGTATATAATTGTTAGAATGCAGGCAAACTGGGCACAACTGGGTTTGAATGGAAATGTATAAATGAATAAATGAGCATGAATGAATCTGTATATGAATTTATGTGAGATTATGCATATTTGCGTATGTAAAAGATTTTCCTTCTGCAACAGTTATTTTCTTTTTTAAAATTAGATCTTTTCTTTCTTTACATTTCAAATGTTATCACCTTTCCTAGTTTCCCCTCCAAAAATCCCCTATCCCCTCTCCCTCCCCACTGTTTCCCAACCTGCACACTCCCACTTACTGGCCCTGGCATTCTCCTATACTGGGGCATAGAACCTTCACAAAACCAAGGCCTCTTCTGCCATTGATGACCTAAAAGGCTATCCTCTGAAACATATGCAGCGAGAGCCATGAGTCCCTCCATGTGTTTTCTTTGATTGGTGGTTTAGCCCCAGGGAGCTCTGGTGTTACTGGTTAGTTCATATTGTTGTTCCTCCTATGGGGCTGCAAACCCCTTCAGCTCCTTGGGTACTTTCTCTAGCTCCTTCATTGGGGACCCTGTACTCTATCCAATGGATGACTGTGAGCATCCACTTCTGTATTTGCCAGGAACTGGCAGAGCCTCTCAGGAGACAGATATATCAGGCTCCTGTAGGGAAAATCTTGTTGGTATCTGCAATTGTGCTGGGTTTGGTGGTTGTTTATGGGATGGATCCCAGGTGGGCAGTCTCTGGATGGTCATTCCTTCAATCTCTACCCCAAACTTTGTGTCTATAACTTCTTCCATGGGTATTTTGTTTCCCTTTCTAAGAAGTATCAAAGTATCCACACTTTGGTCTTCCTTCTTCTTGAATTTCATGTGTTTTGCAAATTGTATCTTGGGTATTCTGAGCTTCTGGGCAATATTCACTTATCAGTGAGTGCATATCTTGTGTATTCTTTGTGATTAGATTACCTCACGCAAGATGATGACCTCCAGATCCATCCATTTGTCTAAGAATTTCATTTCATACATTCATTCTTTTTAATAGCTGCATGGTACTCCATTCTGTAAATGTATCACATTTTCTGTATCCATTCCTCTGTTGAGGGACATCTGGGTTCTTTCCAGCTTTTGACTATTATAAATAAGGCTGCTATGAACACAGTGGGGCATGTGTCCTTATTACAAGTTGGAACATCTTCTGGGTATATGCTGGATCTTCTGGGAGTACTATGTCTAAATTTCTAAGCAACTGACAAACTGATTTCCAGAGAGGTTGTGCCACCTTGCAATTCAACCAGCAGTGGAGGAGTGTTCCTCTTTCTCCACATCCTTGCCACATCTGCTGTCACCTGAGCTTTTGATCTTAGCCATTCTGACTGGTGTGAGGTGGAATTTCAGGGTTGTTTTGATTTGCATTTTCCTGAAGATTAAGTATGTTGAACACTTTTTCAGGTGCTTCTCAGCCATTCAGTATTCCTCAATTGAGAATTCTTTATTTATCTCTGTACCCCATTTTTTATAGGGTTACTAGGTATTTTGGAATCAAACTTCTTCAGTTCTTTATATCTATTGGATATTAGTCCCCTATCGGATTTGGGATTGATCCCAATCTGTTGGTGGGATTTTTGTCTTATTGACAGTGTCCTTTGCTTACAGAAGCTTTGCAATTTTATGAGGTCCCATTTGTCAAGTCACACAAACATTGATGTCCTGTTCAGGAATTTTTTCCCGTGTGCCCATATCTTCCAGGCTCTTCCCCACTTTCTCCTCTATAAGTATCAGTGTCTCTGGTTTTATGTGGAGTTCCATGATCCACTTAGACTTGAACTTTGTAAAAGGAGATAAGAATGGATCAATCCAAATTCTTCTACATGCTAACCACAAGTTGAGCCAGTGCCATTTGTTGAAAATGCTGTTTTTCAATGGATGGTTTTAGCTCCCTTGTCAAAGATCAAGTGACCATAGGTGAGTGGGTTTATTTCTGGGTCTTCAATTCTATTCCATTGATCTACCTGTCTGTCGCTGTACCAGTACCATGCAGTTTTAAACACAATTGCTTTTTAGTACAGCTTGCTGTCAGGCATGGTGATTCCACCAGATGTTCTTCTATTGCTGAGAATAGTTTTTGTTATCCTAGGTTTTTTGTTATTCCAGATGAATTTGCAAATTATCCTTTCTAACTCTGTGAAGAAGTGAGTTGGAATTTTGATGGGAATTGCATTGAATCTGTAGATAGCTTTTGGCAAGATATCCATTTTTACTATATTAATCCTGCCAATCCATAAGCATGGGAGAACTCAAGGAAATGTTGACAGAAATGTTGGTTTTTTACATAACTCTTGTGTATGCTTTCAAAATTCATTGTGTCCTGACAAGAAAAATTGCATCTATCCTAGCAATTGCCATTTTATTCCCTTTCTGATAAAGGTATAAAAACTTTGATTGTTCTCAGTAAAATTGTCACAGCCTCAGTTTTGTCATGGTTCCTCCCAACCAGCCTGATTGAATTCCTCATGCTATGTCAGGTGACTTTGTCCAATGTAAGCACAGGTGCTTACACTCATCACTTGTCAGCATTCAAAATGGAGGCAGTGTAGTTTTGCAGTTTATTGGGCTTTCTTTTTGTTGTTATTGCTGTGGTTACTTGTTGTTGTGGTTGGATTGTTGATCTATCAGGTTCATTTTGTCTGGTTTTATGTTGAGGTATTTGATCCAATTGGGCTCGAGCTTTATGCAGGTTGATAGATATAGATCTCTTTGCATTCTTCTACATGCAGATACCCAGTTAGACCAGCACCATTTGTGGAAGATCCTTTTTCCTACTGTATATTTCTGACTTCTTTATCAAAATCCAACGGTCCATAGATGTGTGCACTTATCTCTAGGTCTTCCATTTTACTCCATTGATCACCCTGTTTGTTTATATGCCAAAAACATGGGAGTTTTATTACTATAGCTCTAGAGTACAGCTTGAAATCAGGGATGACGATATGCCCACAAGTTCTTTTACTCTATAGGACTGGTCCAACTATCCTAGTTTTTTTTTTTCCATATCAAATTGAAAGCTATTCTTGCAAGCTCTGTAAAGAATTATGTTAGAATTTTGATGGCGATTGCAGTGAATCTGTAGATTGCTTTTGGTATGAAGGCTACTTTTACTATGTTAATTCTAACAGTCCATGAGCATGGGAGAATTTTCCATCTTTTGATATCTCTTCGATTTCTTTATTTACAGACTTGAAGTTATTGTCATCAAAGTTTTTCACTTGCTTATTTAGAGTTAGCCCAAAATATTTTATGCTATTTGTGGCTATTATGAAGTGTTGAGACTTACTCTTTTGATAAATACTGTAATGATAAATACTGATCCCCAAGAACTAGTTGCTCACAGGAATCCTAGCTCCTTAATATAAAACCACTAGTGAAAGAAAGATATTAATGGCCAATAGCTTGGCAGAAGAGACATAATCAAGTTTTGGGTTTCCCAGGTTTGATGTTGCAGAATACCACTCAGAGAGATAAAGTTGGATTGAGAAGATGAACCATTGGTTAGAATCTTAAAATCTTGACTGTGAGGGATGGCCAGTTGGAGTTAAGAGCGGTCCAGATGCGCCATAAGTAATAACTTGGGGTAATTGGCAGGAAAGTAGATTTTAATAACATTAAGAGTAGAATTTCCCAGCTTTAGTCCTGATAAAATCTTATTATAAATTAAAGGTCACATGTGTCTTTTATTTGGGAATTGAATATCCAAAGGCAGGGTACTAGCCCCTAATTGAAGTAAAATATTTTCTTCAACAGTGAAGGGTATTGTTTTCCCGATTTCATTATTAGTCACTTTGTCATTTATATATAGAAAGACTACTGATTAATCTTGTATCCAGACAATTTACTAAAGGTATATATTATCTATAGGAGTTCTCTGTTTCGTCTAATTTTAGAAATAAGCTTGATCTTTCTTAGGAGCTCTCCTCGAGCTCCTGGCTATGCTCCAAGAACAGCCAGTGCCATGCCACTGCCATGCGGCTGTCTCACTCAACCCTGCCATTTGCCAGTTAGCATTTTCGAGAAAACACTACCCGTACCTCTGGCTGGCTTTGTCAAGCTGTCAACAACCACCCTTAACGAAAACGCTGGGAGCTGCTGTTAGAGCGCTGCGGGCTAACTGCCCAGGATGCCCGCTCTCTTCTCCTGCCTCCTTTAGCTCTGAGGAAGGAAAACTCTAGAAACTTTTATTATTTTAAAACTAACCAGATAACTCGATGGCTGGGTGAAGAGTTCCCTATCTTAAACTTAACAGTAGCCTTTTCCATCCTCCTCGGCCTCTGCAGGTGGCAGGGCTACATACTACAGGTGCCTCAAGAGACTTACATATATGCTGCTTCCTATCTGCTCCACAGCCTGGTCTAAATACGCAATCCTCCCCTCTGTCCTTTTCTCTTCCTCCTGGACTTGGAAATCCCACCCACCCTTTATTCCCCCAGTGGCTGGCTTCTGCTGTTTTTATTGACATAATCAAGAAACAATTAGGGAACACGATTTTAGTAGCAGCTCTTCCCCTACCGTTCCCTGGTAGAATTTTTGGTGTCATTTATTTATATTATTATAACATTTGCACATAACAACACTTTGACTTCTTTCTACCAAACTTGTATCCCCTTGATCTCTAGTTTCCCTAAAATAAATTTGGCAATATGCCTTCTGTTTCTATTTTGTGAAATAATTTAAGGAGCATTGGCATTAGCTCTTCTTTAAAAATCTGGTAGAATTCTCTGGCACACTGTTTCATTGGTGGTCAGAGAACGAATTTGTATACCCACTATTTAAATCAATATAGCGATTACTCAGAAAATAGAGAATCAATCTACATCAAGATCTAGCTATAGAACTATTAAGTATATATCCAAAGGACACTATATTCTACTAGAAGGACACTTGCTCATTTATATTTATAGTAGATTTATTCATAATAGCCAGAAACTGGAAACAATATAGATGCTCTTCAACTGAAGAACTAATTAAAAAATAACTGATACATTTATATACTGAAGTGATATTACCCAGCTCTTAAAAACAATGACATCACAAAATTAGCAGGGAAATTGATGTAACTAGAAAAATATCCTGACTGAGTAACCCAGACCCAGAATGACAAATATGGCATGTACTCACTTATAAGTAGATATTAGTTGCTAAGTAAAGGATCATCATGTTACAATGCATAAACCCAAATAGACAGGTAACAGCGAGAGCTCAAAGGGGACACATGGACCTCCCTGGGAAGGGGAAATAAAATAGGTTTCACAGGTGGACTAGGGGCAGGTATGATGGTAACAGGGGTGGAGGGAGGATAAAAGAAGAGAATACATGGAGAGACTACTGCAAATTGGAGCACATTGGGGGCAGTGTGGAAACCTAATTCATTGGAAACTCTGAGAAATCTTTACAGGTAATCCTATGAAAACTCCTAGTAATGATAAATGTAGAGCCTAAACCAGCCATCTTCTGTAACCAAGCAAGGTTTCCAATGGTGGAACTGGGATATCAACTCAGCTAGGAAGATTTTGACCTACAATTTGTCCTGCCTGCAAGATATGATGGGGTAAAAGCAGAGCAGAACATGTGGGAGTGATGAACAAAAGACCGGCCCAACTTGAGGCCCATACCTGATACTGCCAGGAGGACCAAGAGCCAGACACTGTTGTTGTAGTAATTACTTAAACTCAAATCAGGATTTCTACCCCATCTTTGATCATTCATTTCCAAGACAAAAGACACACAGTTTTTATTTTTTTGTGATAAGCCTTGTTCAGCACTAGAGCTGGGTTGATATCTACCCTCTATGCCATTAAAATTTTGTCCCCATCAATAACCATGAATGATAATTTACTATGTTAAATCTGTGCTTCTCTTAACTGAAATTAGTGATCCCTCATGGTGATGTATTCATAACTCACCCCATGGTGACTTCCTCCTATCTCCTTTCTCTTCCCCTTGTAGCTTCCTACAAGCCCAGGAACCTAAGAACAGTGACTATCTCTCTTCTGCCCAGCTATTAGATGAAGGTATCTTTATTCACCAATCAGTGATAACTTGAGGGGCAATGTTCCATAATCACTTGAATACATTCAGGCCCTTGTCCCTGGGGCAACCAGGTCTTGGGAGCTAGTATTTAGCATTACAATACAAGCACATGACCAACCTTAACAACTCAGATAGCCCAGAAGCTAAGTATAAAAACATAGATCTGAAGGGAAATAGATCTGTAGGAGAGAGAAGGCTGAGGGGTGGAGGAGACTGTGAGGAATGAAGGGATGGGAAACTAACTAGGGTGCAATATATGAGAGAAGAAAAGTAAATAAAGCATTGCACCTTAGATTATTAGCCTTATTCATTCTACACAGCTTCATCTACTACTAATATCTTCCCAATAACAGACATTAGGAGGACTATAGGTAGTAAAGTCATATTATATCCTGAGTATAGATGATCTAGCATAGCTATAGACTGAGAAAAACTTCTAAAATTGAAAAAGGGAAAGTTTGAGAGGGGCAGTGGTGGCGCACGCCTTTAGTCCCAGCACTTGGGAAGCAGAGGCAGGCAGATTTCTGAGTTCGAGGCCTGTCTGGTCTACAAAGTGAGTTCCAGGACAGCTAGGACTGCACACTAAAACCCTGTCTCGAAAAACAAAACAAAACAAAACATAACAAAACAAACAAAACAAAACAAAACAAACAACAAAAAAAAAACAAAAGAAAAAAGAAAAAAGGAAAGTTTAAATATATAATTACAAAATTCAAATAAATTACACATTGGTATAAACATGCTTATATTAGTCATGTTTCTTTTTATTGCTTAGTTTAATAGCATGAATAAATAATAATATATACCTATTCATTTTTAACTGAAAAGTCGAACATGGTAACTAGTGAAGGACAAAAAAAATGGAATTAGAACTTGGCATAACATGGTTTTCAAATAATAACTTCTTTCATCAAGACATGTAATCTGATGCTATCTTCAACTGTTTCTCATATAACAAAACTATTCATATTATTAACTAATCACAGTATCATTAGTATTAACATATATTAGATGAAAAATGTGTAGACATTGGGCCAGGAAACACAAGGAATCCCCAAACTGAGCAGGTATAAAAATCTGCCATGCAGATCAAATTATAATAATTATATTAGAGAACCTTTTGTTGTTGTTAAAACTTTTGCACTATTCTGCTTATTTTATTTTATTTTATTTTACTTTATTTTATTTATTATTATTTATTTATTTATTTATTTATTTTGCATTTCCAGATGAATTTGAGAATTGTTCAGTCAATGTCTTTCAAAAATTGTGTTGTGATTTTGATGGGAATTGCATTGATTGCCTTTGGTAGGATGACAAGTTTTACTATGTTATAACTGCCAATCCATGAGCATGGGAGATCTCTCCTTTTTCTGAGATCTTCTTCAATTTCTTTCTTGAGAGACTAGAAGTTAATGTCATAGAGGTCTTTCACTTGTCTGGTTAGAGTTACCTCAAGATATTTTATATTATTTGTGGCTATTGTGAAGGGAGTTGTTTAATTTCTTTCTCAGCCTTTTTATTATTTGTATAAAGGAAGGTTAGTGATTTATTTAAGTTAATTTAATATCCAGTCACTTTGCTGAAGTTGTTTATCAGCTGGAGTTCTCCGGTAGAATTTTTGGGTCTCATGAGTACTATCATATCATTTGCAAATAGTGGTACCTTTCTTCTTCCTTGCCAATTTATATCCCCTTGAACTCTTTTAGTTGTCTTATTGTTCTAGCTAGAACTTCGAGTACTATATTGAATAGATATGGGGAAAATGAACATCCTTGTCCGTGATTTTAATGAAATTGCTTCAAGTATCTTTCCATTTAATTTGATATTGGCTGTTGGTTTGCAATAAATTGCTTCTATTATGTTTAGGTATGCTCCTTGACTTCCTGATCTGTCCAATACATTTAATGTGAAGGGGTGTTATAATATAGTTATTAAAATACAATTATAATTTAAAGTAATAATTGTATGAATCTTGGTCATTGCAAATAATTACTTTTTATGTGTGTGAGAAAAACTTTGCTTGGATTATTTTAAGGTTCACTAATAAAAGTCCATAATATGTTTCCCAAACACAATTTATATTTATTTCACTATATGCTAGCATATTCAATAATAAAAATACATTAACTAATACACACAAAATAATTGTATTTTCTTGTTATAATCATATAAATAACAGAAATCATGAATGAAATGATAAATGAAATTTTATATTGTTATACATGTAATAACACATATTATTTTTTATTTGACCTTGTCAAAAATTAAGCAATAATCACATAGTAACAATGAACACAATGTAAGATTCACATGCCTGTTAACCGTTTGTAATACCTTAGGATCCTTTTTATTCCCACTTTTTTAAAATTAGGTACTTTCTTCATTTACATTTCCAATGCTATCCCAAAAGTTCCCCATAGCCTTCCCCACCCCACTCCCCTAAACACCCCCACTTCCACTTCTTGGCCCTGGCATTCCTCTGTATTGAGGCATATACAGTTTGCAAGACCAAGGGGCCTCTCTTCCCAATGATGTCCAACTAGGCCATCTTCTGATACATATGCAGCAAGAGACACGAGATCCAGGGTTACTGGTTAGTTCATATTGTTGTTCCACCTGTAGGGTTGCAGACACTTTTAGCTTCTTGGGTACTTTCTCTAGCTTCTCCATTGGGAGCCCTGTGTTCCATTCAATAGCTGACTGTGAGCATGCACTTCTGTGTTTGCTAGGCACCAGCATAGACTAACAAGAGACAGCTATATGAGGGTACTTTCAGCAAAATCTTGCTGGTGTATGCAATGGTTTCAGTGTTTGGAGGCTGATTATGGTATGGATCCCCAAGTGTGGCAGTCTCTAGATGGTGCATCCTTTCGTCTCAGCTCCAAACTTTGTCTCTGTAACTTCTTCCATGGGTGTTTTGTTCCCAATTCTAAGAAGGGGCAAAGTATCCACACTTTGGTCTTCATTCTTCATGAGTTTCATGTGTTTTAAAACTTATATTTTGTATCTTGGGTATTCTAAGTTTCTGGGCTAATATCCACTTATCAGTGAGTACATATCATGTGAGATCTTTTGTGATTGGGTTACCTCACACAGGATGATGCCCTCCAGGTCCATCCATTTGTCTAGGAATTTCATAAATTCATTCTTTTTAATAGCTGAGTAGTACTCCATTGTGTAAATGTACCACATTTTCTGTATTCATTCCTCTGTTGAGGGACATCTTCGTTCTTTCCAGCATCTGGCTATTATAAATAAGGCTGCTATGAACATAGTGGAGCATGTGTCTTTCTTACCAGTTGGAACATCTGGCTATATGCCCAGGAGAGTTATTGTGGGATCCTCAAGTAGTACTATGTCAAATTTTCTGAAAAACCGTCAGACTGATTTCCAGAGTAGTTGTAAAAGCTAGCAATCCCACTAACAATGGATGAGTGTTTCTCTTTCTCCGCATCTACACCAGCATCTGCTATCACCTGAATTTTTCATCTTAGCCATTCTAACTGATGTGAGGTGGAATCTCAGGGTGGTTTTGATTTGCATTTCCCTGATGATTAAGGATGCTGAACATTTTTTCAGGTGCTTCTCAGCCATTCGGTATTCCTCACATGAGAATTCTTTGTTTAGCTCTGAGCCCCAGTTTTGAATGGGGTTATTTGATTTTCTGGAATCTACCATCTTGAGTTAGTTATACATATTGGATATTAGTCCCCTATTTGATTTAGGATTGGTAAAGATCCTTTCCCAATCTATTGGTAGCCTTTTTGTCTTATTGACGGTGTCTTTTACCTTATAGAAGCTTTGCAATTTTATGAGGTTCCGTTTGTCAATTATAGATCTTACAACACAAACCATTGCTGTTCTATTCAGGAATTTTCCACCTGTGCCCATATCTTCAAGGCTTTTCCCCACTTTCCCATCTATAATTTTCACTGACTCTGGTTTTATGTGGAGTTCCTTGATCCACTTATATTTGACTTTAGTACAAGGAGATAGGAATGGATCAATTCGCATTCTTCTACATGATAACCTCCAGTTGTGCCAGCACCATTTGTTGAAAAAGCTGTCTTTTTTCCACTGGATGTTATTAGCTCCTTTGTCAAAGATCAAGTGATCATAGGTGTGTGGGTTTATTTCTGGGTCTTCAATTCTATTCCATTGGTCTACTTGTCTGTCGCTATACCAGTACCATGCAGGGTTTTTGTTTGTTTGGTTGGTTGTTGTTTTTTTATTAGGTATTTTCTTCATTTACATATCCAATGCTATCCCAAAAGCCACCCATACCCACACACCCCCAACTCCCCTAACCATCCACTCTCACTTCTTGGCCATGGTGTTCCCCTGTACCGAGGCATATAAAGTTTGCAAGACCAATGGGCCTCTCTTTCCAATGATGGCCGACTAGGCCATCTTCTGATACATATGCAGCTAGACACACGAGCTCTGGGAGGTACTGGTTGGTTCAAATTGTTGTTCTACCTATAGGGTTGCAGACCCCTTTAGCTCCTTGGGTACTTTCTCTAGCTTCTCCATTGGGGGCCCTGTGATCCATCCAATAGCTGATTGTGAGCATCCACTTCTGTGTTTGCTAGGCCCTGGCATAGCCTCACAAAAGACAGTTATATCTGAGTCCTTTCAGCAAAATCTAGCTAGTGTATGCAATGGTGTCAGCTTTTGGGGGCTGATTATGGGATGGATCCCCGGGTATGGCAGTCTCTAGAAGGTCCATCCTTTCGTTTCAGCTCCAAACTTTGTCTCTGTCACCCCTTCCATGGGTGTTTTATTCCCAATTCTATTAAGGGACAGTTTTTATCACAATTGTTTTATAGTACATGTTTAGGTCAGGCATGGTGATTCCACCAGTGTTTCTTTTATCATTGAGAAGAGTTTTTCTATCCTAGGTTTCTTGTTATTCCAGATGAATTTGCAGATTGCCCTTTCTAATTTGTTGAAGAATTTAGTTGGAATTTTGGTGGGGATTGCATTGAATCTGTAGATTGCTTTCGGCAAGAATGTCATTTTTACTACCAATCCATGAGCATGGGAGATATTTCCATCTTCTGAGACCTTCTTTGATTTCTTTCTTCAGAGATTTGATGTTCTTATCATACAGATCTTTCACTTCCTTAGTTAGAGTCACACCAAAGTATTTTATATTATTTGTGACTATTATGAAGGCTGTTGTTTCCCTAATATCTTTCTCAGCCTGTTTATCCTTTGTGTAGAGAAAGGCCATTGACTTGTTTGAGTAAATTTTATATCCAGGTACTTCACTGAAGCTGCTTATCAGGATTAGGAATTCTCTGGTGGAATTTTTAAGGGCATTTATATATACTATGATATCATCTGCAAAAAGTGATATTTTGACATCTTTCTTTCCAATTTGTATCCGCATGATTTACTTTTTTTTTCCATTTTTTATTTGGTATTTAACTCACTTACATTTCCAATGCTATACCAAAAGTCCCCCATATCCACCCACCCCCACTCCCCTGCCCACCCACTCCCCCTTTTTGGCCCTGGTGTTCCCTGTTACTTTTTATTCGAATTGCTCTGTCTAGGACTCCAAGTACAATGTTGAATAGGTAGGGAGAAAGTGGGCAGCCTTGTCTACTCCCTGATTTTAGTGGGATTGCTTCCAGCATCTCACCATTTACTTTGATGTTGGCTACTGGTTTCCTGTAGATTGCTTTTATCATGTTTAGGTATGGACCTTGAATTCCTGACCTTTCCAAGACTTTTATCATGAATGGGTGTTGGATATTGCCAAATCTTTCCCAGTATCTAATGAGATGATCATGTGGCTTTTGTCTTTGATTTTGTTTATATAGTGGATTATGTTGATGGATTTCCATATATTAAACCATCCCTGCATCCCTGGAATAAAAACTACTTGGTCAGGATGGATGATTGTTTTGATGTGTTCTTGGATTCGGTTAGCTAGAACTTGATTGAGGATTTTTGCATCGATATTGATAAGGAAAATTGGTTGGAAGTTCTCTATCTTTGTTGGGTCTTTCTGTGGTTTAGGTATCAGGGTAATTGTGGCGTCATAGAACGACTTGGGTAGAGTACCTTCTGCTTCTATTTTGTGGAATAGTTTTGGAATTTTGATGGTCTTTGAATTTCTGATAGATCTCTACACTAAACCCATATGGTCCTGGGCTTTTTTTGGTTGGGAGACTATTAATGAATTCTTCTATTTCTTTAGGGGATATAGGACTGCTTAGGTCATTAATCTGATCCTGATTTAACTCTGGTGCCTGGTATCTATCTAGAAATTTGGCCATTTCATCCAGGTTTTCCAGTTTTGTTGAGTATAACCTTTTGTAGAAGGACCTGATGGTGTTTTGGATTTCTTCAGTATCTGTTGTTATGTCTCCCTTTTCATTTCTGATTTTGTTGATTAGGATGCTGTCCCTGTGACCTTTGGTGAGTCTGGCTAAGGAATTATCTATCTTCTTGATTTTCTCAAAGAACCAGCTCCTCATTTGGTTGATTCCTTGAATAGTTCTTCCTATTTCCACTTGGTTGATTTCACCCTTGATTTTGATTATTTCCTGCCCTCTACTCCTCTTGGGTGAATTTGCTTCTTTTTGTTCTAGAGCTTTTAGATCTGTTATCAAGCTGCTAGTGTGTGATCTCTAGTTGATTTTTGGAGGAACTAAGAGCTATGAGTTTTCCTCTTAGAAATGCTTTTATTGTGTCCCATAAGTTTGGGTATGTTGTGGCTTCATTTTCATTAAACTTTAAAAAGTCTTTAATTTCTTTCTTTATTCCTTCCTAGACCAAGGTATCACGAAGGAGAGTGTTGTCAAGTTTCCACCTGTATGTTGGCTTTCAATTATTTAGGTTGGTATTGAAAATCAGCTTTAGTCCATGGTTATCTGATAGGATGCATGGGTCAATTTCAATATTTTTGTATTTGTTGAGGCCTGTTCTGTGACCTATTATAGGGTTAATTTTGGAGAAGGTACCATGAAGTGCTAAGAAGACGTTATATCCTTTTGTTTTAGGATAAAATGTTCTGCACATATCTGTTAAATCCATTTGTTTTATAATTTCTGTTAGTTTCACTGTGTCCCTGTTTAGTTTCTGTTTCCATAATCTGTTCATTGATGAAAGTGGGATGTTGTAGTCTCCCACTGGTATTGTGTGAGGTACAATGTATGCTTTGAGCTTTACTAAAGTTTCTTTAATGAATGTGGCTGCCCTTGCATTTGGAGCATAGATATTCAGAATTGAGAGTTCCTCTTGGAAGATTTTATTTTTGATGATTATGAAGTGTCCCTCCTTGTCTTTTTTGATAACTTTGGGTTGGAAGTCAATTTTATTCGATATTAGAATGGCTACTCCAGCTTGATTTTTTAGACTGTTTGCTTGGAAAATTGTTTTCCAGCCTTTCATTCTGAGGTAGTGTCTGTCTTTTTCCCTGAGATGGGTTTCCTGCAAGCAACAGAATGTTGAGTCCTGTTTGTGTAGCCACTATGTTAGCCTATGTCTTTTTGTTGGGGTATTGATTCCATTGATATTAAGAGATATCAAGGAAAGTAATTGTTGCTTCCTATTATTTTTGTTGTTAGAGTGGGCATTCTGTTCTTGTGGCTGTCTTCTTTTAGGTTTTTGAAGAATTAATTTCTTGCTTTGTCTAGGGCATGGTTTCTGTCCTTGTATTGGTTTTTTTTTTCTTTCTGTTCTTATCCTTTGAAGGGCTGTATTCTTTGAAAGATATTGTGTGAATTTGGTTTTGTCATGGAATACTTGTTTTCTCCATCTATGGTAATTGAAATTTTGGCTGGGTATAGTAGCCTGGGCTGGAATTTGTGTTCTCATAGTGTCTGTATAACATCTGTCCAGGGTCTTCTGGCTTTCATAGGCTCTGGTGAAAAATCTGGTGTAATTCTGATAGGCCTGCCTTTATATGTTACTTCACCTTTTTCCCTTACTGCTTTTAATATTCTATCTTTATTTAGTGCATTTGTTGTTCTGATTATTATGTGTTGAGAGGAATTTCTTTTCTAGTCCAGTCTATTTGGGGTTCTGTATGTTTCTTGTATGTTCATGGGCATCTCTTTCTTTAGGTTTGGGAAGTTTTCTTCTATAATCTTGTTGAAGATATTTGCTGGCCCTTTAAGTTGAAAATATTCATTCTCATCTACTCCTATTATCTGTAGGTTTGGTCTTCTCATTGTTTCCAGGGTTTCCTGAACGTTTTGAGTAAGGATCTTTTTGCATTTTGCATTTTATTTGATTGTTGTGCCCATGTTCTCTATGGATTCTTCTGCACCTGAGATTCTCTCTTCTATCTCTTGTATTCTGTTGCTGATGCGGGCATCTATGGTTCCAGATTTCTCTCCTAGGGTTTCTATCTCCAGCGTTGTCTCACTTTGGGTTTTCTTTTTTGTGTCTACTTCCATTTTTAGGTCTTGTATGGTTTTGTTTAATTCCATCACCTGTTTGGTTGTGTTGTCCTGTTTTTCTTTAAGGACCTCTACCTCTTTAGCAGTGTTCTCTTGTATTTCTTTAAGTGAGTTATTAAAGTCCTTCGTGATGTCCTCTACCATCATCATGAGATATGCTTTTAAATCTGGGTCTAGCTTTTCGGGTGTGTTGGGTTATCCAGGATTGGCTGAGGTGGGAGTGCTGGGTTTTGATGGTGGTGAGTAGTCTTGGTTTTTGTTAGTAAGATTCTTATGTTTGCCTTTTGCCATCTGGTAATTTCTGGAGTTAGTTGTTATAGTTGTCTCTGGTTGGAGCTTGTTCCTCCTGTGATTCTGTTAGCCTCTATCAGCAGACCTGGGAGACTAGATCTCTCCTGAGTTTCAGTGGTCCTAGTACTCTCTGCAGGCAAGCTCTCTTCTTGCAGAGTAGGTGCACAGACATCTGGCATTTGGACCTGCCTCCTGCCAGAAGATGAAGGCCTGAAACAGGGCCTGTCCCAGAAGCTGTGTAGCTTCTTTAGTTCATACTCTTACCTACACAGACTAGTCTCTGAGAGATCCAGGACTAGAGATGACTCTCCCAGGTGCTCCAGAAAGCCCTCCCGGGTGGGATGGACACCTCTCCTCTGGCAGGGAAGGTGCCCGGATGTCTGGAGCCCAAAATGGAGTCTGCCCCAGAAGTTTTGTTGCTTCTGCCTTTTCCAGAAGCTGTGTATCTTCTGTAGTTCACACTCTCACCTGTGCAGACTAGTCTCTGAGGGATCCGGGAACCAAAATAGCTCCCCCAGGTGCTCCGGCCCCCACTTTCTCTTCTATTAGATTCAGTGTGTCTGGTTTCTGATACACTTGGACTGGAGCTTTGTGTAAGATGACAAATATGGATCTAATTTCATTTTCCCACATACAGACTGCCAGTTAGAACAGCACCATTTATTGAAGATGCTTTCTTTTTCCATTGTATATTTTTGGCTTCTTTATCAACGATCATGTGTCCCTATGTTTGTATTCAATTCTATTCCATTGATTAACCTGTCTGTGTAGCAATACCATGCAGTTTGTATCCCTATTTCTCTGTAGTATAGCCTGAGCTCAGGGATTTTTTTCCCCTAGAAGTTCTTGTATTGTTTTTTTTTTTTTTTTTTTATTGTTATAACCGTGTTGAGGTATTTTTTTTTCCATTTTTTATTAGGTATTTAGCTCATTTACATTTCCAATGCTATACCAAAAGACCCCATATCCACCCACCCCCACTCCCCTGCCCACCCACTCCCCCTTTTTGGCCCTGGTGTTCCCCTGTACTGGGGCATATAAAGTTTGCAAGTCCAATGGGCTTCGCTTTCCAGTGATAGCCGAATAGGCCATCTTTTGATATATATACAGCTAGAGTCAAGAGCTCCGGGGTACTGGTTAGTTCATAATGTTGTTCCACCTATAGGGTTGCAGATCCCTTTAGCTCCTTGGCTGCTTTCTCTAGCTCCTCCATTGGGAGCCCTATGATCCATCCATTAGCTGTGAGGATCCACTTCTGTGTTTGCTAGGCCCCGGCATAGTCTCACAAGAGACAGCTACATCTGGGTCCTTTCGATAAAATCTTTCTAGTGTATGCAATGGTGTCAGCGTTTGGATGCTGATTATGGGGTGGATCCCTGGATATGGCAGTCTCTACATGGTCCATCCTTTCATCTCAGCTCCAAACTCCGTCTCTGTAACTCCTTCCATGGGTGTTTTGTTCCCAAATCTAAGGAGGGGCATAGTGTCTACACTTCAGTCTTCATTCTTCTTGAGTTTCATGTGTTTAGCAAATTATATCTTATATCTTGGGTATCCTAGGTTTGGGGCTAATATCCACTTATCAGTGAGTACATATTGTGTGAGTTTCTTTGTGAATGTGTTACCTCACTCAGGATGATGCCCTCCAGGTCCATCCATTTGGCTAGGAATTTCATAAATTCATTCTTTTTAATAGCTGAGTAGTACTCCATTGTGTAGATGTACCACATTTTCTGTATCCATTCCTCTGTTGAGGGGCATCTGGGTTCTTTCCAGCTTCTGGCTATTATAAATAAGGCTGCTATGAACATAGTGGAGCATGTGTCCTTCTTACCAGTTGGGGCATCTTCTGGATATATGCCCAGGAGAGGTATTGCTGGATCCTCTGGTAGTACTATGTCCAATTTTCTGAGGAACCGCCAGACTGATTTCCAGAGTGGTTGTACAAGCCTGCAATCCCACCAACAATGGAGGAGTGTTCCTCTTTCTCCACATCCACGCCGGCATCTGCTGTCACCTGAATTTTTGATCTTAGCCATTCTGACTGGTGTGAGGTGGAATCTCAGGGTTGTTTTGATTTGCATTGCCCTGATGATTAAGGATGTTGAACATTTTTTCAGGTGCTTCTCTGCCATTCAGTATTCCTCAGGTGAGAAGTCTTTGTTCAGTTCTGAGCCCCATTTTTTAATGGGGTTATTTGATTTTCTGAAGTCCACCTTCTTGAGTTCTTTATATATGTTGGATATTAGTCCCCTATCTGATTTAGGATAGGTAAAGATCCTTTCCCAATCTGTTGGTGGTCTTTTTGTCTTATTGACGGTGTCTTTTGCCTTGCAGAAACTTTGGAGTTTCATTAGGTCCCATTTGTCAATTCTCGATCTTACAGCACAAGCCATTGCTGTTCTGTTCAGGATTTTTTCCCCTGTGCCCATATCTTCAAGGCTTTTCCCCACTTTCTCCTCTATAAGTTTCAGTGTCTCTGGTTTTTTTTTTTTTGTGAAGTTCCTTGATCCACTTAGATTTGACCTTAGTACAAGGAGATAAGTATGGATTGATTCGCATTCTTCTACACGATAACAACCAGTTGTGCCAGCACCAATTGTTGAAAATGCTGTCTTTCTTCCACTGGATGGTTTTAGCTCCCTTGTCGAAGATCAAGTGACCATAGGTGTGTGGGTTCATTTCTGGGTCTTCAATTCTATTCCATTGGTCTACTTGTCTGTCTCTATACCAGTATCATGCAGTTTTTATCACAATTGCTCTGTAGTAAAGCTTTAGGTCTGGCATGGTGATTCCGCCAGAAGTTCTTTTATCCTTGAGAAGACTTTTTGCTATCCTAGGTTTTTTGTTATTCCAGACAAATTTGCAAATTGCTCCTTCCAATTCGTTGAAGAATTGAGTTGGAATTTTGATGGGGATTGCATTGAATCTGTAGATTGCTTTTGGCAAGATAGCCATTTTTACAATGTTGATTCTGCCAATCCATGAGCATGGGAAGTTCTTTCCATCTTCTGAGATCTTCCTTAATTTCTTTCTTCAGAGATTTGAAGTTTTTATCATACAGATCTTTCACTTCCTTAGTTAGAGTCACGCCAAGATATTTTATATTATTTGTGACTATTGAGAAGGGTGTTGTTTCCCTAATTTCTTTCTCAGCCTGTTTATTCTTTGTATAGAGAAAGGCCATTGACTTGTTTGAGTTTATTTTATATCCAGCTACTTCACCGAAGCTGTTTATCAGGTTTAGGAGTTCTCTGGTAGAATTTTTAGGGTCACTTATATATACTATCATATCATCTGCAAAAAGTGATATTTTGACTTCCTCTTTTCCAATTTGTATCCCCTTGATCTCCTTTTGTTGTCGAATTGCTCTGGCTAATACTTCAAGTACTATGTTGAAAAGGTAGGGAGAAAGTGGGCAGCCTTGTCTAGTCCCTGATTTTAGTGGGATTGCTTCCAGCTTCTCTCCATTTACTTTGATGTTGGCTACTGGTTTGCTGTAGATTGCTTTTATCATGTTTAGGTATGGGCCTTGAATTCCTGATCTTTCCAAAACTATTATCATGAATGTGTGTTGGATCTTGTCAAATGCTTTTTCTGCATCTAACGAGATGATCATGTGGTTTTTGTCTTTGAGTTTGTTTATATAATGGATGACATTGATGGATTTTCGTATATTAAACCATCCGTGCATCCCTGGAATAAAACCTACTTGGTCAGGATGGATGATTGCTTTAATGTGTTCTTGGATTCGGTTAGCGAGAATTTTATTGAGGATTTTTGCATCGATATTCATAAGAGAAATTGGTCTGAAGTTCTCTATCTTTGTTGGGTCTTTCTGTGGTTTAGGTATCAGAGTAATAGTGACTTCATAAAATGAGTTGGGTAGAGTACCTTCTACTTCTATTTTGTGAAATAGTTTGTGCAGAACTGGAATTAGATCTTCTTTGAAAGTCTGATAGAACTCTGCACTAAACCCATCTGGTCCTGGGCTTTTTTTGGTTGGGAGACTATTAATAACTGCTTCTATTTCTTTAGGTGATATGGGACTATTTAGATGATCAACTTGATCCTGATTCAACTTTGGTACCTGGTATCTGTCCAGTAATTTGTCCATTTCGTCCAGGTTTTTCAGTTTTGTTGAGTATAGCCTTTTGTAGAAGGATCTGATGGTGTTTTGGATTTCTTCAGGATCTGTTGTTATGTCTCCCTTTTCATTTCTGATTTTGTTAATTAGGATTTTGACCCTGTGCCCTTTAGTGAGTCTAGCTAAGGGTTTATCTATCTTGTTGATTTTCTCAAAGAACCAACTCCTCGTTTGGTTAATTCTTTGAATAGTTCTTCTTGTTTCCACTTGGTTGATTTCACCCCTGAGTTTGATTATTTCCTGCCGTCTACTCCTCTTGGGTGAATTTGCTTCCTTTTTTTCTAGGGCTTATAGATGTGTTGTCAAGCTGCTAGTATGTGCTGTCTCCCGTTTCTTCTTGGAGGCACTCAGAACTATGAGTTTCCCTCTTAGAAATGCTTTCATTGTGTCCCACAGGTTTGGGTACGTTGTGGCTTCATTTTCATTAAACTCTAAAAAGTCTTTAATTTCTTTCTTTATTCCTTCCTTGACCAATGTATCATTGAGAAGAGTGTTGTTCAGTTTCCACGTGAATGTTGGCTTTCCATTATTTATGTTGTTATTGAAGATCAGTCTTAGGCCATGGTGGTCTGATAGGATACATGGGACAATTTCAATATTTTTGTATCTATTGAGGCCTGTTTTGTGACCAATTATATGGTCAATTTTGGAGAAGGTCCCGTGAGGTGCTGAGAAGAAGGTATATCCTTTTGTTTTAGGATAAAATGTTCTGTAGATATCTGTCAGGTCCATTTGTACCATAACTTCTGTTAGTTTCACTGTGTCCCTGTTTAGTTTCTGTTTCCACAATCTGTCCTTTGAAGAAAGTGGTGTGTTGAAGTCTCCCACTATTATTGTGTGAGGTGCAATGTATGCTTTGAGCTTTACTAAAGTGTCTCTAATGAATGTGGCTGCCCTTGCATTTGGTTCGTAGATATTCAGAATTGAGAGTTCCTCTTGGAGGATTTTACCTTTGATGAGTATGAAGTGTCCCTCCTTGTCTTTTTTGATAACTTTGGGTTGGAAGTCGATTTTATCCGATATTAAAATGGCTACTCCAGCTTGTTTCTTCAGTCCATTTGCTTGGAAAATTGTTTTCCAGCCTTTCACTCTTAGGTAGTGTCTGTCTTTTTCCCTGAGATGGGTCTCCTATAAGCGCAGAATGTTGGGTCCTGTTTGTGTAGCCAGTCTGTTAGTCTATGTCTTTTTATTGGGGAATTGAGTCCATTGATATTAAGAGATATTAAGGAAAAGTAATTGTTGCTTCCTTTTATTTTTGTTGTTAGAGTTGGCATTCTGTTCTTGTGGCTGTCTTCTTTTTGGTTTGTTGAATGATTACTTTCTTGGTTGTTCTAGGGCGTGATTTCCGTCCTTGTATTGCTTCTTTTCTGTTATTATCCTTTGAAGGGCTGGATTCGTGGAAAGATATTGTGTGAATTTGGTTATGTCGTGGAATACTTTGGTTTCTCCATCTATGGTAATTGAGAGTTTGGCTGGGTATAGTAGCCTGGTCTGGCATTTGTGTTCTCCTAGTGTCTGTATAACATCTGTCCAGGCTCTTCTGGCTTTCATAGTCTCTGGTGAAAAGTCTGGTGTAATTCTGATAGGCCTTCCTTTATATGTTACTTGACCTTTCTCCCTTACTGCTTTTAATATTCTATCTTTATTTAGTGCATTTGTTGTTCTGATTATTATGTGTCGGGAGGAATTTCTTTTCTGGTCCAGTCTATTTGGAGTTCTGTAGGCTTCTTGTATGATCATGGGCATCTCTTTCTTTATGTTTGGGAAGTTTTCTTCTATTATTTTGTTGAAGATATTAGCTGGCCCTTTAAGTTGAAAATCTTCATTCTCATCAATTCCTATTATCTGTAGGTTTGGTCTTCTCATTTTGTCCTGGATTACCTGGATGTTTTGAGTTAGGATCCTTTTGCATTTTGTATTTTCTTTGACTGTTGTGTTGATGTTCTCTATGGAATCTTCTGCACCTGAGATTCTCTCTTCCATTTCTTGTATTCTGTTGCTGATGCTCGCATCTATGGTTCCAGATCTCTTTCCTAGGGTTTCTATCTCCAGCGTTGCCTCGCTTTGGGTTTTCTTTATTGTGTCTACTTCCCCTTTTAGTTCTAGTATGGTTTTGTTCATTTCCATCACCTGTTTGGATGTGTTTTCCTGTTTTTCTTTAATGATTTCTACCTGTTTGGCTGTGTTTTCCTGCTTTTCTTTAAGGGCCTGTATCTCTTTAGCAGTGCTCTCCTGTAATTCTTTAAGTGACTTATGAAAGTCCTTCTTGATGTCCTCTATCATCATCATGAGAAATGTTTTTAAATCTGGGTCTAGATTTTCGGTTGTGTTGGGGTGCCCAGGACTAGGTGGGGTGGGAGTGCTGCGTTCTGATGATGGTGAGTGGTCTTGATTTCTGTTAGTAGGATTCTTACATTTGCCTTTCGCCATCTGGTAATCTCTGGAGCTAGCTGTTTTAGTTGTCACTGTTAAGAGCTTGTTCTTCAGGTGACTCTGTTAGCCTCTATAAGCAGACCTGGAGGGTAGCACTCTCCTTAGTTTCAGTGGGCAGAGTATTCTCTGCAGGCAAGCTCTCTTCTTGCAGGGCAGGTACCCAGATATCTAGTGTTCGAACCAGACTCCTGGCAGAAGTTGTGTTCCACTCACTAGAGGTCTTAGGATCTCGTGTGGAATCCTGTGTGGGCCCTTGCGGGTGTCAGGCCACTCCGCTGGCAAGGTAGCCCGGGGCTGGAGTGGAGCGGAAGGGACTTGTGCCCCAGATCAAGCCCGGGTAGCCTGCTTCCCTATGTACCGCAGTCTCCGGTTCCGTGCGATTGGATTGGGGCAGGCACTGTGTTCCACTCACCAGAGGTCTTAGGATCCCGTGGGGAGTCCCGTGTGGGCCCTTGCGGGTGTTGGGCAAGACTCTGCTGGCAAGGTAGCCCGGGGCTCGAGTCGAGCGGAAGGGACTTGTGCCTCTTGTATTGTTAAGAATTGTGTCACTAACCTGAGCTTTTTTGTTTTTCCAGTGAATTGAGAATTTCTCTTTCCATATCTTTGAAGAATTGTGCTGGGAATTTCATGGGGATTGTACTGAATCTATAGATCATTTTTGGTAGGATGGTCATTTTTACTGTGTTAACCTCACCAATTCATGAGAGTGGGAGATCTTTCCATTTTCTAAGGTCTTCTCTAATTTCTTTCTTGAGAGACTTGAAATTCTTGTCATACAGATCATTCACTTGTTTGGTCAGAGTTACCCAATATATTTTATATTATTTGTGGCTATTGTGAAGGATGGCCTTTCCTTAATTTCTTTTTCAACCCGTTTATCATTTGTATAAAGGAAGGCTACTACTTTGAGTTAATTTTAAATCCAGCCAAATTGCTGAAGTTGGTCATCAGCTATTGAAGTTCTCTGGTAAAATTTTTGGGGTGCCTTTTGTATATTATAATATCATGTGTAAATAGTGATACTTTGGCTTCTTCTTTGACAATTTGTATCCCCTTCATCATCTTTTGTTGTCTTGCTGCTCTAGTTAGATCTTTATCATAGTGGGTGATGATTTTGATGTGTTCTTGGAATCGAATTGGGAGAATTATATTGAGTATATTTGCATCAATATTCATCAGTGAAATTGGTCTGAAGTTCTCTTTTTCATTGGGTCCCTGTATGGATTAGGTGTCAAAGTAATTATGGCTTCATAGAATGAATTAGGTAGTGTTTCTTCTGTTTCTATTTAATGGAAGAGTTTGAGGAATATTGGTATTAGCTCTTCTCTGGAGGTATGGTAGAATTCTGCACTAAAGCTATCTGGCCTCGGACTTCTTTTGGTTGGGAGGTTTTTAATGACTTTTTTTATTTCCTTAGGTGATATGGGCCTATTTAGATATTTTACCTGCTCTTGATTTAACTTTCAGATGTGGTACCTGTCTAGAAAATTATCCATTTCTTCTAGGTTTTTCAGTATTGTTGAGTATAGGCTTTTTTAGTAGGATCTGATGACTTTTATGAATTTCCTCAGTTTCTGTTGTTATGTCTCCCTTTTCATTTCAGACTTTGTTGATTTGGATGCTGTCCCTGGGCCCTTTAGTTAGTTTGCTAAGGGTTTATCTATCTTGTTGATTTTCTCAAAACAAACAAACAAAAAACCAAAACAAACAAAACCCAGCCTTTGGTTTTGTTGATTCTTTTTATAGTTTCCTTTGTTTCTATTTGGTTGACTTCAGCTCTGGGTCGGATTTTTTTCTCAGTTCTATTCCTTGTGAGTGTGTTTGTTTTAATTCTAGAGTTCTCCAGTGTGCTGCTAAGTTCCTAGTGTAGGATCTTTGCAATTTCTTTCACTTAGTGCTATGAATTTTCCTCTTTGCACTGCTTTCACTTTGTCTCATAAGTTTGGGTGTGCTGTGTTTTTCTTTTCATTGAATTCCAAGAAGTCTTTAATTTCTTGTTTGTTTCTTTGCTGACCAAGTTATCATTGACTAGAGAGTTCTTCAGTTTCCATTGGTAAGTGGTTTTTATGTTGTTTTTGTTGTTATTGAAGACAAGCCTTTTTGTCCCTTGCAGCTTTTCTTCTTTCTTTGATCTGTACATTTTCTATTTTTAATTATTATGTGATGTTATCTGAATATTATGTGATTATTATGTCATTTCTGCTCCAATCTTTTGGTGTTCTATAAGTTTCTTATATGTTTATGGTTATCTTTTTCCTTAGGTTTGGGGAAGTTTTCTTCTATGATTTTGTTTTCGGGTCCTTTGAGCTGGGAATCTTCACTGTCCTCTATTCCTATTATTCTTAGATTTGGTCTTTTCATTGTGTCCTGGATTTCCTGGATGTATTAGGTTAGGAGTTTTTTATGCTTTAGATTTTCTTTGATGTTTGTGTCAATTATCTTCTAAGATATCTTCTATACCTGACATTCTTTTCTAGCTCTTATATTTAGTTGGTGATCCTTACATCTCTAATGCCTGATCTCTTTCCTAGGTTTTCCATTTTAAGGGTTGCCTCCATTTGTGTCTTCTTTATTGTTTCTACTTCCAATTTTTATGTTTTAGATCACTTTGTTCAATTTCTTCACCTGTTTGATTGTGTTTTCCTGTATTTCTTTAAGTGATTTGTTTTCTCTATAAGGGCTTTTACCTACTGTCTTAGTCAGGGTTTCTATTCCTGCACAAACATCATGACCAAGAAGCACTTGGGGAGGAAACGGTTTATTCAGCTTACTCTTCCACATTGCTGTTCATCACCAAAGGAAGTCAGGACTGGAACTCGAACAGGTCAGGAAGCAGGAGATGATGCAGAGGCCATGGAGGGATGTTCTTTACTGGCTTGCTTCCTCTGGCTTGCCCAGCCTGCTCTCTTATAGAATCAAGACTAACAGCCCAGAGATGGCACCACCCACAAGGGAACCTCCCCCCTTGGTCGCTAATTGAGAAAATGCCTTGCAGCTAGATCTTGTGGAAGCATTTTCCCAACTGAAGCTCCTTTCTCCGTGATAACAACAACCTGTGTCAAGTTGACACAAAACTAGTCAATACACCTACTTACCTGTGTTTTCCTGTATTTCTTTCAGTGGGGGTATTTATATCCTCTTCAAAGGACTCTATCTTCATGAGATAGTATTTTAAGTTAGCTTCCTGATTTTCTGGTACATTGGTATATCTAGGGCTTGCTGTGGTGGGAGAACTGGGTTCTGATGATGCCAAAGTGTATTGGCTTCTGTTGTTTATGATTTTGCACTTGCCTCTTATCATCTGATTATCCATGGTGTTAGTTTTTCTGGATGTCTCTCTCTCTGGTGCCTGCCTCTCGTGTTCCTGGGTTGCTAAAAGCCTCCTGGTAGGCAGGTGGCCCTGCCTGTAGCAGACCTTCTGTGAGGTCTTCAAATTGGGAGGTCTTTAGTGGGACAGACAAGCTGGTGATTTCTTGTCTTGGCTGCAGCAAATCTCCTGGGAGGTCTTCAGACTGTTGGGTCTTCAGAGAAACAATAAATGTTTTGCCCCGAGTATAGCTGTTCTTCTAAGAGGTCTTCATATTGTGTGGTCTGTTTCCTGGTATTCAGAACAATTATCCTGCATACAGCAGACCTCCTGGATGCTTTGAGACTGTGGTGTCTTCATAGGATCAGACAAGCTTGTGATCTTCTCCAGCATAAGGCACTTTCCAGAAGGGAAGTAGAATTTGGGAAGCAGAGGGTTTGGGGGATGATAGGTCTCGAGGCCACTGGCCTCCTATGGATTCCCAGTGGGTGTGACAGTTAGTGAAGGTACCTTACCATTGCTCTGTGTGCATAAGACCTCCTTGGGGCTTTGATACTGTGGTGTCTTTACAGGAGCACACAAACTGGTGATATGCCCCAGCAGGAGGCACCAGCCAGAAGGGCACCTATATGTGGAGGTTGGCTATTATATCATCAATAAACAGGCTACAATCTTTATAATCACAGAGGTTTGTTATAGATTAAGGGGTTGGATCTTTGTAAAAATACAAAATAGAATAGATAATTATGGATGGGTAAGAAAGGCATTGGAATAGAAGTCAAATGGGGAGGTGGAAAACAAGAAATTTAGAAAAGGAATACAGGGGGGGGGAATCTAAAATAAGCATCATGTGAGGGAGTTGTGTTAAAACCTAATAGTTAAAACTTCCTTTAATATACATATATTCTAAATGAAATAATTAAATAACAGAGGCAACAGAGCCCCAGATATTTCACTCTTTTTCACTAAATGAAGCTTCCAGTACCAGGAACAGATTGCATCTATTTGAGTTGTTGGCCAAAGGGGTTTCACTAAAACCCCCAAAGAACCCTGGCTATTGTCAAGGCTAATAGTTGCTTTTCACAAACTTATGGTAGGGTTCTATTGCTGAAGACAACACCTACACAACTCATTGAACACCAAGATGTTAAACTGGTGCTTAACTAGAGCTTCACTTATGGACTAGTGTTCACAGACTCAAAGTACTCTCCATGTTACCAAAGGAGAAAGATAAACATCAATTCAACTGTAAAATATTCAACCTACAATGGTGACTTGCATGCAAAATGTGCTAGTGCAATCATGACACAAAGCTTATGGGACTAACCAACCATTATTTGATTGGATTTGAATCCCATTCCATGAGATAGAACCCATCACCAACACTGCTCAGGTGGCCAAGAACTTAAGAGTAGATGGACCAGAGACCTATGGCAAAACCAAACTCTACTGTTCTATAGAAGAAACATAGCTATAAAAATTATTTCTAAGGACACACTGTTATACACATAGATCAGTGCCTTGTCATCAGAGATGCTTCCTCTGGCATTAGATGGAAATAAGTGCAGAGATGCACAGGTGACCAAGGAATATCTTGTGTGAGAGACCTTGGAATACTTGGTTGTAAATGAGATATCTCCATCAAATCCCTCCCTTGAGGGTTGAGGTTATCCTGCTGAAGAAGAGTAACAAACAATGTAAATGCAGAGAGGGTGAAGAACATCAAGTCAACAATGTCTTCTAAAAACAGTAGAACTGATGCATACATGAACTCACAGAGACTGTGGCAGCATGCCAAAGGGCCTGCAGAGTTCTATACTAGATGGAGTCCCAGCACATAGATCAAAAGTAGACACAAGTCCACATCCCTAATCTGAAGCTGTCTCCAATTGGTAATCACTCACAAATTAAAAATTAATACTCTGCAAGGGAGTTTTAGTGGGTATACAAACCAATCTTAAGGCCAAGCTCCATGCCTAGTAGTAGATGACAAAGAAAAAATTAAATCAATGGTATTTTTTACAGTTTTGTGGCATTTTGTTTTTGTTTTTGTTTTCTGATACATTTTGGTGGGTGGTGTCCTCAGCTCTCTTAATGCTTTATCAGAGCCTTTCTTTCTTTCTTTCTTTCTTTCTTTCTTTCTTTCTTTCTTTCTTCCTTTCTCTCTCTCTCTTCTCTCTCTCTCTCTCTCTCTCTCTCTCTCTCTCTCTCTCTCTCTGTGGTGTTTGTGCTTTTTATTTGACTCTCAATTTTTCTGTTTGTTTGTTCATTTGTTTTTACTATTTAGGTTAGTGTGGTTTTAATTTACCTTAATTTATTATATCTTTTCTTATCTCTCTTGTTTTTTCTTCTCAGATGACTGTTTTCTAATAAGATGGAAAATGAAAGAATGTGAATTTGGGTGTGGAGTTAAGGAGGATGTGAGAGAAGTTGAGGTAGAAGAAAACATAATCAGACATATTGTATGAAAACCATATATTTTCAGTAAAATGAAGCAATATCACTGAAAATGTAAAGTTATATTTTAAGAATATACACATTCATAGTTAAAATTATATTGAACTATATTTAACAGAAATTTTGGTATCAGAATTATGTTTGAGTGAAGACACAAAATTGATTTGAAGATGGTGAAGAAAGTACTTTCAATGTTTTCAGTAATAGTCCAGTTAAGAGGCTAGAAATTTATAAATAAACTAATATTATATGAGCAAGATTGGGGGCAGATGGGGATGAGGACAAGAGGGATCAGGTTGGGGGCATGGAAAGAGAGAGTACTGGGAGAGAAAACTGGAACTGGGGGACATTTAGGAGGTGATATGAAAAACTAGTACAGTGGGAAATCCCTTGAATATTCAAAGGTGGCACTAGTAAAAACATTCCCAGCAATGGGGCCTATGGAGCCTAAATTGGCCATCTTCTGAAACCATGCAAGGTTTGCAGTGGTAGGACTTAAACATCAATACAGCCACAAAACCTTCAACCTATAATTTTTCCTGCCTCCAAGATGTGCTGGTGTCACTGTGGAACAGAATAGTGGGAGTAGCCAGCCAATGACTGATACAACTTGAGGCCCCTGACTTCAGAGGGAACCTACTCCCGACACTGCCTGAAATACCAGGAAGCAGAGGCTGGATAGCCTAGAGATCTAGGATAAAACCAAACATGATTGACATAAACAAAAACAAAAAAATCAATGAAATGCTTCCTAATGATATTCTGCTATACTCATATTGGTACCTAGACCAACTGTTATCAGAGAGGCTTCATCCAGCAGAAAACCATAGACAAACATTAGGCAGAGCTCAGGAAACCCCATGGAAGAGGGAGAGAAATAATTAATTTTAATCTAAAGTGATTATTTCGATATTTTGTTGTTATGTATTTATTTCTTTAAAGAAAATTATCCATAAAGATACATTGAATGAGTTCTATCATTACTGCTTAAAGCTGGTTGCCTTTTTGTACTTTAATTACTAGCACCATCAATGAAAAGACATTGTTATTTTATCTCTAGGGAATACCTTATATAATAGATTTTCCATAGACCTTTTCATCTCTGAGTTTCTCAAGGCATATATTAAAGGATTCAAAATAGGAGTAACAATTGTATAAAAAACAGTAATGGATTTATCAATAGGAAAGTTGTGAACAGGTCTAACATACATGAAGATACAGGGAACAAAAAAGAGGACAACCACCATGATGTGGGAGCTGCAGGTAGATAAGGCTTTCTGTCTCCCTTCCTGACTGTGAGTCTTAAGAGATCTTAGAATGATTCCATAGGAAATTATGAGAATAATAAAGACTAACATACATATTGCTCCACCATTGGCAACCACAGTGAGGCCAATAATATGTGTATCTGTGCATGCAAGTCCTAATAATGGGTACATGTCACAGATAAAGTGGTCAATTACATTTGGACCACAAAATGGAAGATTATATACAAAGAGAAGTTGAGCTACAGAGTGTGCAAGGCCTCCAGCCCAGGAAACCACCAATAGGAGGAAGCAAACCCGCCTATTCATGATGATCAAATAATGCAGTGGTTTACAGATGGCCACATAACGATCATAGGCCATCACCATTAGAAGGAAGACCTCAGCACCACCAAGTAGGTGCTCTAAAAAGAGCTGAGTCATGCAAGCTGAAAAGGAAATTGTTTTTCTATCACAGAGCAAGTCTACCATCAACTTGGGTGAGATAGCAGTGGAATAAACAGCATCCAGAAGTGACAGATAGGCAAGGAAGAAGTACATTGGAGTCCCTAAGGAGGGACTGGCTATGACTGTCCCCACAATGAGTAGATTACCTACTATAGTCACAATGTAGATGAGTAAAAACATGACAAACAATGCTCTTTGTCCAACATGATCTTGAGTGAGGCCCAGGAGAATGAACTCTGTGACATTGCTTCTCTGTCCCATTGACCTTCTTGAAAGTCTTGATTTACTGATGAAAGCTCTTGAACAGACCCTGCCTTGACGTTGTGATCTTGACCATCAGTTCACTATGGCATTAAGCACATCATCATTATCTGTCCCATAGATAACCATTTCTACTTCTTCCAATGATCCCCATACATCTTCTATTAACTCCTTCGCCTAAGAGGATTTTGTTGAGCCTACAAATATAATGTCATATATCAAGATACAGTGGGTAGTTTAGCTAGAATTTTATTCATCTTGTTATTCTTATTTTTCAAAGAATTATCTTTTTGACCAACTCTATATATTCTTCTCTCTATATCATTCATGAATGCCATGTCTTAATTATTTTTTGGTATCTACTGCTTTGGGGTTGTATTGTTCTTATTTCTGTAGAAAATAAGGTGCATTATTAAAAGAGATCTTAGGTAAAGTGACAAATAGATTACTGGAGTGTGTATGATGAGGAAACAAATCAACAACAAATGGAAGAAAGCAAAATGAGCAGCTAAAGTGAGGAAAGGAAAATTATAGCAATAACCAAGAAAATTAGAGTGATTTATATGTATGAAGATGGCATGATAAAAATCTATCATTGTGTTAATCCAAAACCTAGTTATATATAAAAAAACTTTAAAGAAAGATGTCATTGAAGAGCTGTACCTCATTCTTCTTGTTTAAAATGTGACTTTTTAGCACATCTGTTAGCCATAAAAAGCAAACTCAAGGCAGATATTTTTGAGAAATCTTTCAAGATCGTAAATGGGCCATTACTCTATTGACTAATATAGTCTTTCCTTAGGATGGATGGAGTTTATCTTTAAAATGTAATCTTGATCTCTTCAAGCATCCATTTCATTGGTATTAGATTGTGGTACTAGATATTGACAAGGGTATCTCAATGAACTTCCAGCCTTCAAAACTTTTTCAATGGATTTAATGAGGACTGAATTTAAATAGTCTCATATAACTAATAAATTAATTATCCCATTTATGTCTGTAGCACTTATTTTATTTGACTCTTTAGGGCTTTCAAATAGCCAAAATTCTATTCCTTGAACCATTACCTTCACTGAGAATTCATACCTAACTATATTTACTGTACAGTTTTGAGCAAGTATGATTTAACCAAACAGTTTAAACTAGCGAATGCAAGCAAGTACCTCATCAGATAGAAACTTCTGTTTTCAAAACTCTTAGAATGAACTGGGTAGTATAACATAAGAACAGAAACTAATCAGATATAGAGGCAACTGAGGTTGCTGATCCTGAGTAAGGAGTACTCAAGTGAAAATTCTGTACTAAGATTTTTTTTAAGAAGCTTATATTAAAAAGAATAGTCTAGACTAAGCATAAAAGTTAATGTGTCTCAGTTTTTTCTAAATGCTTTTATAACATGTCTCAAATTTCACGCAAAAATAAAGTGAAATTAAATATGAGGATTCCAGAATCCTTTCCAGTCAGCGACCTGCAAGACTATTCATGCAGAAATGTGCAAAGATGAGCAATGGATGAAGATGTTTATTGCTCTTAGAGATGGTTTAGGCTCTGTTCAAATACCTATATGGTGGCTTACATCTGTGTCTCGAGTTCTGGAATATCTGATGCTTTTTTCTGGCCTCCATTGGTACTAGGCATGCACATGTAGTTAAAACATTTATACACATAAATAATAAAATGAGTTAATGTAATTTTTTAATTTAAAGAGTAGTAATACAGGTCTAGTACTTTCAATTCTGATGACAATGCCTTTTGTCTTTTCATGTTTGCTGAGTCATGCAAATTTGGAAGGCTTACTACTGTCTGGAGGCTAAATGTCAACCAGTAGAAAATGGGATGTACTTACTAATGTAGCTAAATAGTGACTTCCAATCTCCTTCACAAAGGTGTCTAGAAAACGCAGATAGATACACATAGGCAATGGAAAAAAGGAGAATTAGGTGAACTCTGCAGCCATATGACAAGTGTTGCAAAGCCAGGTTCACTCAATTATAGGAGTGACTTTGGGCTCAGGAGCAAGCAACCATATACCTCTGCCTCATCATTTGCTCTGCAGAGACATACCTAACATCTACTCCCTCTGGTGGTATCATTTTTGTTTCTGATGCTGTTGTCTCATTCAAGTTCCTAAACATCTGTTTAGAACCTGCTAAAATCTAAATGATAGCTGTAAGTGATGCTATTTGTCAATATGAGAAAGGAGAAAATTTATCACAATACCTATTAATAAATTATTCACATGAATATAAATAATAGAAAACAATACACTTATTGAACACATTTTGAGATATAGATTAAATTATATTTTTAAGAATTATATATGTTGTTATAGGTAAGTACTGAGAATATTTACCTGTGGAATATTGTATATTCCAAGAAGAAGGGGGATTCTGTTCATGTGCACTTAGTAGTATAAAGAACATGTAAAAAAAGAATATGAAATTTATATCAAAGTTTTCTGTGATGTACTTTGTTTGTGCTTCCTAATCATTATGGCCAACATCTGACTCAGGAGAAGGCAGTTGTTGAATCTGTCCACTAGTCAAATGACATAATTGTAAATGTACTCCATGTTCAAATATTTATTTCACACTATTCTGAAATAATAACTATTAGTACAATACTTCACCAGGAAAAGTCTGTATTGTCTAGTCTAACCATTAACATAAAAGGCTAAAATGGTATATTATTTTCAGACTTAAACTTAGTATACTACGTAGTTTGCATTTTCAAAGATTTGGTAAGTCTACTCTGGTACTTTGGTAAGTATGATTTTAATTTAAACTGTCAAATACATTTCTAGAAAATAAAGATTACTACAATTTTACAAACACAATATTATATTAACAACATTTTAATCTATGTTACAGTAGATAATATGTTCTCTCATGCTTTTCTCTGTGAACAGCTACTATTTTATAAATTGTCTTAAGAATCATTAATAAAAACCTATACATTACACAATAAAACATTTTTATTTGCACTTCATCATATTTGGTATATGTAATATAAATCATCTAATCCAATATTTTAAGATAATCTCATTTCTTTAGTAACATATTATAAGTAAAAACCAGCAAAATAAAGTCATAGGTAAATTAGATTGTCAGTGTTACACATGTATATTTAAACACATATTGAGCAAAGTAGTAAGTAAATAGCAATCAGGCTTTATATAAGCATGCTGTGCATATCACAATTAATTCTATGTTTTCTCAAAGTTAATTTTCCTAATCTAAGCACCATTAATATTGTCTTAAGACATTGTTCATCATAGCACATCAAAATAATACTCATCCACTATACTACTACCCACAGATATTTCCTTCAGTAACTCACATTTGGATTTGGCTTTAGTAGTGAAAACCATCACTTCTTTTATTGAGAATCAATATTGGATATGACAATATAAATACACTTAAGGAGACAGTTTATACATTCTTACATACTATGTCATTAGTTACTGTCCAAAAGTAAATGACTATTCTCAGCTACTGAAAATAATTTCATAGAAAAATAAAATTGCTGCATTTCTATAAATTTCATCTAATTCATGGAAATTAAGCTATCCAAGGCCCCCTTTGATGCTACAAAGAAAGAAAATATAAATCACATTACCTGTGCAAAGTGTTTTCTTTTGGACAATTACACTTAAACAACAACAAAATGTTTGTTTTAGAGACTGACTATAGTATCCATCTGCCCAAGCGATAAAGATTTCATATAACAGAAAAACCTGAGATATTATCTTTCAAACAAGTTAGTGATAGGGTTTACTCTTACACAGGGCAAAATTCTGTATCATTTTATCCATTTACTGTCTTCCTAAGGTCACTATTTCTGACTTACTAGGATATTCATATTCTCCTCAGTCTCACCTAAGATACAAATTCCATCCAGAATTGGATTAGTAATGAATACAAGAGAACATGGCATCTCAAAGACAAAGCCCTAATTAAGACATCCTCCAGCATGTATATAACTGAATTTTTAGAACCCTCCTGGGTCATATTCTGTCAGAACAGGAAAACAATTCTCCATTTATTTGTGTTGATAATTTTCCATGAGTAAGTAACTCTTCACATCATCTATATTTCCAATGGGCTAGACTATTGCATCATTATGGGTAAGGTTGTTAGACTGCTTGGAACACAATCAAGAAAAAGAAAACTTTCCTGGATAGATTTCTTTTCCTCAATAAACCTTCTAAAAACATGGAGCTGAGCATTACAAAGAGGGAGTAGACACCTGAAAAATAATATGAAAACTCTATAAGTTGAAGAGGGAAATTTCAAAAATGATGAAGTTAATATTCTTAAAGCTGTATGTTATGATAGTACGTAATGCAACCCAAAGAAGGAAACACACCTAGCCTTATTTTGAAGCCACACACCACCACATATATCACTCTCTGATATTGAGAAAGATTCAGTCAAAGATCTTAGTCTCCAAAGAGAATTAGCTCTAAAACACAAAACAAAACAACAAAAACAAAAACAAAACAAGACAAAACAAAACAAAACAAAACAAAACAAAAACCTTTTAGTTGATGTTATGAGAGGCACCTCAGGAAACTAAGAGCAAGAGAAATAGTCTTCCCCAGGAAATAACACAGAAATTGGTTATCTAATATCAAGTGATTGACTCAGAAAATACAAAAATATAACATTAAACACACTGAAAAGATTATTTTTGAACTATTTAGGAATATATAAACACATAAAGGAGGGCTTATATAATTACATCACAATCTCAAAAAATAAAATAAATAATGATAAACAAGAGAAAAAGAATGAATTGTTATTTCAAATGTAAAATGTTAAAATTAAGTACTTAATAATATATTTACTTGTCACAGAATAAAACCATTACTGTTTAATCATCATTCAGAAATTGTATATTAAATTGATTCTAATCAAATGGATATTTATGCCACTTTGATTTTTGATACAGTTGTAATAAGAAACCCTTCTGTAGAGATGCATGCTACATTCTTCCTCAGGACTTTGCGGCTGTTACTTTATGATTGGGATCTTGTTCAGTGAGAAGACATTCTTTTTTCTTTTATTTAAAATTGAACTTTTTCATATGATATATTCTGACTACAGTTTTCCTTGCCTCTACAACTCCTAGTTCCTCACCAACTGTGTTCTCACACAGACCCTCCATCTTTATGCCACTCATTAAAAACAAACAGTAATGTAAAGGATAAGAATAATAAAAGAAAATACAATAAGATAAAAGAAAAACAAATCTAAATAGGACAAAACAAATAAGCAGAAGGAACAGAGTCAAGGAGAAAGCACAAGAGTCACAGACCCACTCATTTACATACCCAGTGAACACAGTGAAAGAGGAGGAAGAAAGAGTGTAAAGCTAAAGGGGTAGAGGACATCAAAGAAGAAGGATTTCTAAACACAGGTGGACAGATGCACATATAAACTCACAGATATCAGAACAGCATGCACAAGGCCTTACCTGATGGTGTCTTAGAGGTGAAAGGAGAAGTGAACACATGCTTGCTTCCTAACACAGAAGCAATTTCCAATTGATAACCATCTGCAATTAGAAATTATTTTTTATAACATAGTCCCAAGAAGAAACAAACTGCTCTTAAGAGTAGGCCTCAGATCTTTTCCAAATATCTTGGTTGACTGTCTTATCCTATTGACAAATCCTACATCCAATGGAAAACTAATATCTAATATATACAAAGAGCTCAAGAAGTTAGACTCCAGAGAATCAAATAACCCTATTTAAAAACGGGGGACAGAGCTAAACAAAGAATTCACAACTGAAATGTTCAACATCCTTAATCATCAGGGAGATGCAAATCAAAACAACCCTGAGATTCCACCTCACACCAGTTAGGATGGCTAAGATCAAAAATTCAAGTAACAGCAGATGATGGTGAGGATGTGGATATAGAGGAACATTCCTCCATTGTTGGTGGGATTGCAAGCTGGTACAACCACTATGGAAATCAGTCTGGTGGTTCCTCAGAAAATTGGACATAGTACTACCTGAGGACCAAGCTATACCACTCCTGGGCATAAACCCAGAACATTCTCCAACATATAACAAGGACACATGCTCCACTATGTTCATAGCAGCCTTATTTATAATAGCCAGGAGCTTAACCCAGATGTCCTTCAACAGAGGAATAGATACAGAAAATGTGGTATATTTACACAATGGAGTACTACTCAGCAATTTTTGGGGTAGCATTGGAAATGTAATTGAGGAAAATATGTAATAAAAAATATTTTAAAAAAAACCCAAAAAACAATGAATTCATGAAATTCTAAGGCAAATGGTTGGAACTAGAGAATATCATCCTGAGTGAGGCAACCCAATAAAAAAAAAAAAAAAAAAAAAAAAAACCCACATGCTATAAACTCTCTAAGTGGATATACCCAAGATAAAATTCACAGACCACTTGAAGCTCAAGAAGAAGGAAGAACAAAGTGTGGGTGCTTCAATCCTTCTTAGAATGGGGAACAAAATACTCACAGGAATAAATACGGAGACAAAGTGTGGAACAGAGACTGAAGAAAAGGCCATCCAGAGACTGCCCAACTGGGATAAATCTCATATACAGTCACCAAATGCAGGCACTATTTTGGATGCCAAGATGTGCATTCTGATAGGAAACTGATATAGCTGTCTCCCAAGAGGCTCTGCCTTACAAATACTGAGGCAGATGCTCAAAGCCAACCACTGGACTCAGCATGGGATCCCAAATGAAGGAGCTAGAAAAAGTACTGAGGGAGCTGAAGGGGTTAGCATAGGAGGAACAACAATATGAACCAACCAGTACCCCCCAGAGCTCCCAGAGACTAAACCACCAACCAAAGAGTACAGGAGGATGGACTCAAGCCTTCAGCTTCATATGTAGCAGAGGGTGTCCTTGTAGGACGTCAGTGAGAGGGGAGGCCCTTGGTTTTGTGAAGGCTCAATATTCAAGTGTCGGGAATGCCAGAACAGAGAAATGGGAGTGGGTGAGTTAGTGAACTGTGGGATGGGGGATGGGATAGGGGGCTTTTGGAGAGGAAATGAGGAAAGGGATAAAAATTTTAAATGTAAATAAAGAACATATCTAATTTTTTTAAAAGAAGAGTTCCTAAGCGAGTGTGGTGGAATGTGTGCAGTAAAAGCAAAGAAGCGATGAATAGCAGAGAAAGAAAGGAAATATGAAGGAATATGACATACAAGAGGTCACTGTGGGGAGCAAACAATGGAAAACTATAAAGCATATGTGCATAAGAACGCATGATGGAAACTTACCCTGGATGGCATTCTAAAGCTCAGTTATAAATTATTTTAAAGCAAAATCTCTATGAATCACTGTATCACAATCATTAATACACTTCTCATTTAAAATATTTTTGCATTTAAAATATTACATTTTTAGCACAGTTTTCTTTTTTTTCATTTATTTATTTATTTATTTATTTATTTATTTTCCATTTTATTAGGTATTTAGCTCATTTACATTTCCAATGCTATACCAAAAGTCCCCCATACCCACCCACCCCCAATCCCCTACCCACCCATTCCCCCTTTTTGGCCCTGGCATTCCCCTGTACTGGGGCATATAAAGTTTGCGTGTCCAATGGGCCTCTCTTTCCAGTGATGGCCGACTAGGCCATCTTTTGATACATATGCAGCTAGAGTCAAGAGCTCCGGGGTACTGGTTAGTTCATAATGTTGTTCCACCTATAGGATTGCAGATCCCTTTAGCTCCTTGGGTACTTTCTCTAGCTCCTCCATTGGGAGCCCTATGATCCATCCATTAGCTGACTGTGAGCATCCACTTCTGTGTTTGCTAGGCCCCGGCATAGTCTCACAAGAGACAGCTACATCTGGGTCCTTTCGATAAAATCTTGCTAGTGTATGCAAAGATGTCAGCGTTTGGATTTAGCACAGTTTTCGAGAACAAAATTCAGTGGAGAATCTTCCTTTCCAGAAATCTATTCCTTGGATAGTAAATAAATCATCCACATATTAGTTAATACAACATCAATCTTGTACTTGAAGTGTTCATACTTGGAATGTTTACCTTTGAAAGATAACCTTAGCCATTAGGAGCATCAAGCCCATTGTTTTTGTTTTGGTTTGGTTTGGTTTTGGTTTTGGTTTGGTTTTGGACTATTAGACATGATATTCCCTTTCTTTAAGTACTTCAGTCTTCATAAGACTTTCAATGAATCTTAAAACTATTGACTTTAAACTGCATTTAGTTACTATAAAAGTATTTACATGTTTATTTATCTATAGCAATTGCTTCATCTGATCCTCACTTTTATGTTTCCAACAGCTGCGAATCTCTGCATTATTATGATCAGTACAAATAATTATTGTGTCTTGATTTTCTAACGTTAATTTTTAAACTCATGTGTATCTCCATGAGCCTGAATATTCTTGTGCAATGAGAGTTCAGGTGCCCACAGAAACTTCAGGGCATCAGATTCTCTGTAATTACATTTAGACAGTTTAAAGCCATTCGCTGTGGATACTAGGAACTAAATCTCCACACTCTAAAAACGCAGTTATATGCTTAACTGAGGAACCATCTCTCCAAAATCCATATGTTTAGTAAAGTCCTGATATTACTAATATGGAAAGTTCTAGCATATTAATATAAACAAATACTTTTCAGAAGGTAGGTACAGCCCTACTTCTTTCTGTTTTACTAACAACATACAAAAGAATTTAGCACTCATTCAGGGAGCTTACAACTGTCTAAATATGTGTGTGTGTGTGTGTATATATATATATATATATATATATATATATATATATATATATATTTATATACTGAGTCATACAAAAATCTTTGGGCTTTTATTCTTCCATATAAGTGCCAAATTGTGTAAATACACTAAATACTACAACCAAATACTGATTCCAGTTTTCCTTTAAATAGTACTCAGAGAGGACCAGGGTGTACTTGGAGATAACCAAAGACAATGGTAAATATGTAGATTCTGGAGCCATAAGGGTGGTTAGAAAATCATGTGTGTGCTATGAATGTCATTCATTATCAAAAAATAATAAAAGCATCAAAATATATTTTAAAGTTATATAAATATGATGTTAAACTGATTATATTTGAGGAAAGATCTAGGAATGGTATTAGACAGATATAGAAACTAGTTTCAGTAATTTTTACAATATAGGTAAGCCCATACAAAATTTAGAAATGAACTAGATATACTACAGGGCAGTTTGATTAATACAGTTGTTTTCAAATGATTAAAGTTGTAAGGCAACATTCATCTATAGGTCCAGACTATTTCTTCTCATGTATTATTTGTCTTCTCTAGTAAATGCATATGAAAATATAGGTAATAAAACTTAACTTTATTGGAAGTAATGCTGAATTAGTAGATTTTGGCTGACAAGGTTTGTAAGGAGCAAACAATATGAAAAGCTACATGTGAGATACCGAAAAAATAATTTCTTCACTGGAATGATCTCTTTATTATGGATTATATGTTATCGTAACATCACAGTGTAGTAATTGAAAAATACAGTAATATTTATTTAAAAGCAAGGATATCAAACAAAACAATATAAAAGAATAGATGTAATTCTACGTTATATTCCGTATTGCAATGAAAATAATGTTATCTTTTTTTAGGTTGTGATCTCCCAAAATGGATGATGATTGAAAAGAAATTTAGTAGTTTTTTTTTACAGAAATTACAGAATAAATTTTGATTATTCTAAAATTTGCCTTTAATATCTAAGTAAAATGTTGAAGTACAATGCAATTTTGACTAAACATGGTATTTACACATAATAGTTCTTTGTAAAATTCTTCACAAACATGAAAACAACTTCAGAGATATCTATTTAAAAATATAAATATTAAATGTGTTGACTGGCAATGAAGATATAGAAACGTGTGCTCACTTCAGCTTAACTTGGTATTCAGAATATAGAATTCAATTTCAGCTGCAAATGATCAGTTGAAATTATTGACTGCTGGTATTATCAGCTACGCACAGTTTCACTGCTATATAAATACTTAAAAGTAGAAGAGATCCTGAGGTAAGGATTAGGAACACTCATAAAGCAATATGTATGAAATAGACATACAAGGCCACTGAAAATTTATTCTTAATTTTCAATGACTTTGTATAACAAAATATGCCTACATGAGGAAAGCACAGCATTACTTGTTAGAATTTATTTCTAGTTTTCAATTTATAGTTAATAGCTGAGTACAGTGAGAAAACAATCTTATTTTATGTTGTTAGAGTTTTACACCAGAGCTTTTTAATAGAGTTTTTCATCTCTGAATTTCTCAAGGTATATATCAATGGATTCAGCATGGGACTAACAACTGTATAAAACACAGCAATATATTTATCCACTGGAAAGTTGGAGACAGGTCTAGCATATATAAAACTACAGGGAGCAAAAAAGCAGACAACAACCATGATGTGAGAACTGCAGGTAAACAGAGCTTTATGTCTTCCTTCCCGACTGTGGGTCTTAAGAGAGTTTAGAATGATTCCATAGGAGACTAAGAGAAAGGTGAAAATTCCCACACAGATTACTCCACCATTGGCCATGACAGTGATGCCAAGGAAGTAGGTGTCAGTGCATGCAAGCCCGAGTAATTGATTCATGTCACACATGAAGTGATCAATGACATTGGGACCACAAAAAGGAAGTTTATACACAGTCAGAACTTGAATCAGTGAGTGTAAGATGCCTCCAACTCCAGCTATCAGCAATAGAAGAATGCACACCCTCTGGTTCATGATGGTCAAATAGTGCAGTGGCTTACAGATGGCCACATAGCGATCATAGGCCATGAATACCAGAAGGAAGACCTCAACACCTCCAAATAAGTGCTCTACAAACAGCTGGAGCATGCAAGCTCTGAAGGAGATATTCTTTTTATTATATAACAAGTCTATAATCAAATTTGGTGAGATTGTATTGCAATAAAGAGCATCCAGGACTGACAGACAGGCAAGGAAGAAGTACATTGGGGAGTTTAAGGAGGGGCTGGCAATCACTGTAAGTGCAATGAGCAGGTTTCCGAACATTGTCACAATGTAAGTCAGTGAAAACAAGACAAATAATACTTTTTGCCCAGCAGGATCTTGACTAAGACCCACAAAAATGAATTCTGTGACATTGTGGTTCTGTCCCATTGACCTTTTAAGGGGGATTATTTCAGAGATGAGAGCTCAAACAAGACTTGTCCCAAAATACTTATGTGGCTATGAATCCTTTTAAGCATGTAAACCATTGCCTCAATTGCTTTTACAATGGTGAACATACAGTAGGTGTTTAGTGGGCAGTCTGTGTTCCTGTTGATGATTCTATTCCGCCATGCAAATTTTAGTTGTGCCTGAAAGTACAAGGGTTTATTTTAAGTATCAATGTATCTCTGTAGTACACTCCTATACATAAACTTACTATATAAAATATGTTGCTTTTGGCAAACATGTTAGAAATACTTAGAAGGGCACCTGCTTTTTAGAAATGTAATATCTGTCATGTCAATAGCCTTCAATATAGTGCTGGAGATTTAATTCAATGGTTAAGATCATGACTTTCTCTTACAGGGATCCTAGTTCAATTCCTGTCACACACATAATGGTCCACAACTATCTGTAACTCCAGTTCCTATGGGTTCAATATCTCTTCTGACCTATGTGGGACCATGCATGCATGTGGTACACTTGTATACATGAAAACAAACTCTCACATAAAATAACTATATTTTAAAATGAGTATATCAAAGAGTGTAGAGTCACTGCTTGAAGGTGTTGTTTTGTGGAGAGCATAATAAAAGCATCATCTGGATATCTGTGATCACCCAGATGATTGACTCTGTTGCATTACCAGGCATCTGTATGCACTTCATAGAAGCCTGCCACCTTTACAATCTTCACATTAAATTTAAAAGGATGACTTTAAACTTTGTCTTGTAACTACATTAATATATACTACACTGATGTTTTATGTATTTAGTTTATCTATCTCAGATTACCAGGTGTTTCTGGAGTCTTAATCCTGTCCATTTTACCATACCTAGAACCATTCCTAACACACTATGTTCATTTATAATAACATCATTTAACTAGTTTGCTACAACCCCTTAATGTAACCAACAACAGTCACCAAATCTACTATACTATTAGAAGTTTTAGAATCGTGTAGTTAATGAAAAAGCGGAACATAGAAAGTGGAAGCAGAAGTAGACAAAAGTAGAGCATTGCAATATGTATATGTCTCTGTAGGTAGGGAGTTGGCAAACAGAAGTTCAGTGTTCAGAGTCCTGAAAACTTACTAAAGAGTAACTCTATATCTGGTGAAAGAAAAACCATGTCTCATCACTTTCTAAATATAATTAAAAATGTATTTCCTTCTTCATTGAAAATCAAAAGAATTCAAAGAGATGCAGTCAGAATCATTTCCAGTGCACTACCAAAGTGTAGTAGTGCCGCCTTATCTCTTTCTATTCTATCTACATTTTATGAGATATACAGAGTCCTGCAAATATTTCCAAACTTATTAAGATTCCTTTAAAACTGGTTACAAATGACAAATGAGATTTTATAAATTAATACTGACTTCAATTATCTTCTTTAATGGGATCCAAAGTACTGTCAACACTGGTGACTAATGTGAACTCTGGTGCCATATGAGTTGTTTTATGGAGAACATATTTAAAACATCATCTGGATATCTATGGGCATCCAGATCATCGTTGCTTTTGCACTAATAAACATCTGTACACACTTCTCAAAGGTTTCCAACCTTTACAAATAGGCCATTAAATGTAAAAGCATGGGTTTAAATTGTGTATCCAGAGAGGTTCCTGGACATTCTTGCAGCTGAAGTGTCATCACTGGTGACTAATGTGAGCTCTGGCGCAATGTACCTTTTGATGCTGTCTCAGGTTCTTTTCTTTTCTATAAAGGTAATATGGACCACATGATAAACCTAACTGTACCCTAACTTCAACATTTCTACCATCAGATACCAAAAGAATTCATTTTGGTATTGCTGTTGGTGGTAGTATATGTAATGGTCCTAAATTACTTCTCAATACATGATTTTATATATATATATGTGTGTGTGTGTGTGTGTGTGTGTGTGTGTGTGTGTGCAGTTAGCAATGCTTTTGAGTATCTCCCATGATCCCTCCCAAAAAAGTCATCTCAATCAACCACATAATAAAGATGATTGCCAAGTACCAGGAAATATGATGTTATTTAATATGTGTATGTGTATGTGTGTGTGTGTGTGTGTGTGTGTGTGTGTGTGTGTGTATGTTGTATAGTTTCCCCAAATCCTCACTAAATAGATCCTACATCTGGTGAAAGGAAAGATATGTCTCATCATTTTCTAAGCATAATTACAAATATATAAAAATATATGTGATATATATATTAATTTCATGAATACTATTGAGTGTTGAGGTATACAGTTAAATTAAAAGCCATATAAACCTTAGAAGAAATATATACATATATATATATGTGTATAATATATTCCATTCATATATATGTAAAATATTCTGGCAATATTTTCCTATCCAGAAATGTATCTTGTCTAAAAGAAAGAAAGAAGAACGCATTCAGAGCAGGGGATGGTGGCACACGCCTTTAATCCAAGTACTAGGGAGTCAGAAGCAGGCGAATTTCTGAGTTTGAGGCCAGCCTGGTCTACAAAGTGAGTCCCAGGATAGCCAGGGCTATACAGAGAAACCTTGTCTCAAAAAATCAAAAAAATTTTTTAATTAAAAAAATTAAAAAGAAATAAAAAGAAGAAGAAGAATGTATTTATGTAGATGTAGGAGTGAGATAGGACATATGAAGCAAATCTGGGCTTTATTTAGAAGCTGACCATGAAGGTCCTTCTGAGTGTATCATTCCCACTGTCAACATCTGATTCAGGAGATCTGCACTTGCAAAATTCACAAACTGGAAACATCATACCTGTTAAATGACATGAGTGAAAACATTTTATATCTTCTGTTCCTGCTTTCACATTTCACCTTCTACAAAGTAGAGCTTTTTAAACTATCTTTAACTATCAGTGCTGTATTTCCATAGACCAATTATACTATTGCTCAGTTTAGCATTCCTATAATATGTATACCTTAACATCTTTATAGTCATCAATTTAAGATTCATACATAAAACCTCATACGAAGACTACAGAACATAAATAAATATATTTGCTCCCTTATACTCTGATATACTTATAAATATGACTAAATTTTCTCATATAAACATACCTTATAAACTACGTTTCTCTGTTAACATGCTATACAAAATGTAACAAACATGAATTAATGTCAAATAAATTGAATTTGTAGGGTTACCATAATTAATAAATATTAATTTCCTGTGTAGAAAATAACAATCATGACATAACATAACAAATATATTTCTGATTAATTTCTATGTTCTAACATTTTCTACTCAGATGTCTTTGTCATGAATATCTAATATTTAAAATATTAGTTGTACTTCATGTATCACAAAAGTATTTACCCACCTTGCCTACTCCATTAGCTCAAGAGCTCACATGTTGGATTTCTTGGTGGATTTCTTGTTGGTGGAGAAAGTAATGACCTCTTTCACTGATGATGACTGCAGTACATAAAGTTGTGAGTATACCTTTGAAAACTTATATAAGCACCTTTAGGTATGGCATTAACCCTTAATGCATAAAGCTAATTGAACATTCTTACCTGTTTTGATAATATATTTGAAGAAAAAATAAATTTGCTATGATTTGCACAACTATGAATGAAAGTGACCAAATTTGGGGAAATAAAAGTTTTCAATCCCAATGCTAAAAGGAGCAGTAAGCAAAAAATTCATATATAAAAAGGTGAATATCAATTATGTGAATTTTTCTCCTTGTAGTACATTTTGTGGAGAAAAGGCTTCACGTGAAGGATGTAGAAAGAGTTCCATGTTTCTCTCTACTCTAGTTCTCTGTAATGATGGATAGGTTTAGATTTCAGACTTACCCTGTATATACAATAGTGATACACTTTTCTCCTAAGCAGAGGAAAATGTCTTCAAAATTGTACTCACTAAAAATGGATTTAAAGAATACTTTTCTCAACTTTCTTAAATCATATTTATATCTCCACAGTTTTATGTCAAAGCAACTGAGATTGCACATGAATATATAAGAATATATAAATGACTCTAAGGTAATTATGAATTATTTGTTAGAATATTGGATCAAATTCAAATGAAGAACTCTCCTCTGTAAAGGTTTCTTTCCTTGAATAATCTCTAGAGAGAAACAACTTGGCTGATACAACAACGAAAGTAGTTAACTGCCAAATTGTGATAAAACACTTAGATAAGTCAGGACATATGTGAGCCAGTGTAACAACAAAGGCACCCCTACCCCATTACCCAGCCACACCTCAGCAAAGCACTGCCTTACTCTACAGTGAAAGAGACTTTGTCAAAGAAGATCTAAAGCTCTGAGGAAATTTTAAACTGTACAATCTATTGTCGTTGACATTAAAAGTCTTGAAAAGACATCTGGAGATAATAGAAATTGAGAAATGGAGAATTATAAATTTTGATGTAATTCATAAATCATCCTGAGTATAGAGAGCCCGAATGAAAATTCTGGGTCCAGGTCTCAACAAGCACCATAATAAATAGTAAAATTCATGCTCAGTGAAAAAGCATGAACTGTGTCATCTTCATGGTTGTATCAGGGTACACATTGCAAAATAAAAGATAAAAGAAGATGTAGTCAGGTTTTTTTTTTCCAAAGAAAGTATCTAAAGTGTACAAGTGCAGCACTACCTTATCCACTCAGACTAGTTTTTCTTTATTCAATTAAAGAATGCAAAACATTTTCCAGGCCTACAACTGTTAATTTAAACTGCTGATTAATTGTAATTATGCTGTGATTAATACTATAACCAATTGATGCTTCCAATTTCCATCAGATATTAGAGAAGTGAACCAGTACTTTTTGTCAGGAAACAGTTAAATTATAAAGCTTATAAGTTTAGAAACTATCTAATACAACACACACACACACACACACACACACACACACACGAAGATTCTGTTCACATAGATTTTGCAGTGAAATAGGACTCATGAAAGAAATCTGGGCTTTATTTAGAAGCTGACCATAAAGGTCCTTCTGTGTGTACCATTCCCATTACTGTCAGCATCTGATTCAGGAGATCTGCACTTGCAGAATCCACAGACTGGAAACAGCACACCTGTTGAATGACATGCATAATATATTTTAGAACTACTGTTTCTGCTTTCACATTTCACCTTTCACAAAGTAGAGCTTCTTTAACTATCTTTAACCATCAGTGCTGTATTTCCATAGACAAAATATACTATTGCTCACTTTAATATTACTATAACACTGCAAAAATAGTTGTTAAATTATAAGTTATACTGTAAAATGCTTTTAAGAATTTAGAAGTATGAAAATGCTGTACTATTTCTATTATGATTTCCATAAAACTATAACACACTTCTAGAAAAATGATATATAGTTTAAGATCATAGCAATATTTTGACATCTATATGAATCTAGGTGGTAGTACATATGTCAGTCTTTGATCATGATTTACATCTGTATACACCCTAACATCTTGTTAGTCATCAATTTAAGATTCATTCATAAAATCCCATATGAAGGCTACAGAACATAAGTAAATATATTTGTTCTCTAATATACTTGCTATACGTGACTAAGTTTTCTGGTATAAGCATACATTATAAACTGTGTTAACATTTCATATAACGTTGAACATACAAATCAATGTTAAATAAATCCATTCAATTTGTATGTTTACTCATGTAACAGATAACTGTTGCTTTCCCTTGTGGAAAACAAACACCAAACAGGCCATAATACAACATAACAAACGTATTCCTGATGATTTTGTTTCTAACTATCTCTATTAAGTTGCCTTTGTGGGGAGTATCTATTAATCTATTATTTAAAGTTGTACTTCATGTGTCACAAAAATATTTACTCACCTTGCCTATTCCATTAACTCAAGAGCTCACACAGTGGATATCTTGGTGGATTTCTCATTGGTGGAGAAAAAAACGACCTCTTTCACGAATGATGACTACAGTATATAAAGTTATTAATATAAAGTGAATATAATATAATAAAGTGAATATAAGGACTTTTGAATATAATATCAACACTTAATACCAGACCTAATTTAACATTCTTGCCTGTTCTGAAAATATTTTTTGTAAAAAAATAAAGATGCCATGATGTGTAAAACTATGAATGAAATTGACCTAATTTGTGGAAATACAAGTTTCCAAACCCCAAGGTAAAGGCACCAGAATTACTTTTAGATGGTTAAGAGAGAAAGAGAGTAGATGGGAAACATCATAGACAGGTAAAAATAATTTAAAAATTAATAAAATTAAAGGGAATGAGACAAATAAGTTGAAAACAATCAATAACACAGAGCTTCTGGACTCTGTGTTATAAAGCCCTTTAAATGGCTTAAGGATAGAAACAAAAGAGAAAGATAAATGACCTAACTGGGATGGACACACTATCAATTATAGCTATTACCATGCTGGTAATCCTTATCTTGGCAATCATCATGGTTTTCTGTGCTTTCTGAAAGAAGAGGGCTTTAGAGACAGGCCTTAGGAAAAAAAAAAATCAGAAAAAAAATCTAAATAAAAATGAGGAAAATACTAAGATAGTACAGATACAAAGAAAAAAGAGAAATACAGAAACTGGAGATAATCCTTAGAATGAAAATTAGAAAAAAATTATAAATTAATTTAGAAAGATACTAAGAGGCAGCAAAAATAAGGTTAAAGCCTATAGCATTGTTAAGGAAAATCAGGAAAGTCAGTCAAAGGTTGTTAGAAAACCTACTTTAGCTTATTCTGTAAGTAAACAACAAATACCATCAGATACCAAATACCCCCAGGGGTTTGAAGAATGTGGGGAGCACCCGGAAGATATACTGGATTTGAGAAAATTTGAGGACAGTGTCACCTCTTATGGTATGCACTCACTATATGCGAAGCAGGTATTAAATTCTTAGGCAATTCAAAATAGAATAATTTTCTGAGACAGGAAGGAAATATATGAGAAGAACAATATTAGAACCTGGTCCTCAGTTACAATGGTGTTCATGGCAAACAGAAGGGGCTAAGGAGATAGAAAAGAGAAATAAGACCAGAGATATTAATATTTCTTAAGATCAGCCTAGTTGTATGCTGAGGTCCAGATGAAAATAGGATATGATGAGACAACCTTGAAACTAAGTAGCATGGTAACTTAAAGAACCTGGGACAAGATTGAAGAAACAAAACAGACTTGAACCATTTACTCAGATTATGCAAGGTTCAAAAGAAAAATTCACTGATTTTTTTTTATTAAGGGTGACTTTAAATATAGATAGAAGGGTATAACATCTACAAGGTATTAAAGCACTGATTGAATCTTTTGCCTTTGAAAATGCTAATGTTGAATGCAAGGGGGTGATCAGACTCTTAAAGGGAAGATCAGCAGCACTAGATGAATGAATTAGAAATTTAGTGGGTGATAGAACTCATTTATATAATATGACTTTATTGAAAAAAAGTGATTCTCACTTGGGCCCTTCAGCTTGTCAACCTTCTTGAGTTCTGTGGACTGTGTCCTGCGCATCCTGTAATTTTTTGGCTAATATCTACTTATTAGTGAGTACATGGCATGTATGTCCTCTTAGGTCTGACTTACCTCACACAGAATGATATTTTCTCTTTTTTTGATATTCAAAAATATTTCTCCTTTTATTAGATATTTTCTTTATTTACATTTCAAATGTTATCTCCTTTCCTAATTTCCCCTCTGAAAATCCCCTCTCCCCTCTCCCCTCTCCCCTCTCCCTGCTCCTCAACCCAACCTCTCCCATTCCTGCCCCTGGCATTCCCCTATACTAGGGCATAGAGCCTTAACAGGACCAAGGGCCTCTCCTCCCATTGATGACCGACTAGGCCATCCTCTGATACATATGCAGCTAGAGCCACATCTGTTTCCTTTGAATGGTAGTATAGTTCCAAGGAGCTCTGAGGGGTACTGGTTAGTTCATATTGATGTTCCTTCTATGGAGCTCCAGTCCCCTTCAGCTCCCTGGATATTTCTCTGGCTCCTTCATTGGGGGTCTTATACTCTGTCCAATGGATGACTGTGAGCATCCACTTCTGTATTTGCCAGGCACTGGCAGAGCCTCGCAGAGAGAGCTATATCAGGCTCCTGTCAGCAGGCTCTTGTTAACATCTACCTAGACTCTGGGTTTGGTGGTTGTTTATGGGGTGGCTCCCCAAGTGGGACAGTCTCTGGATGGTCATTCCTTCAGGCTCTGCTCCAAACTTTGTTTCTGTAACTTCTTCCATGGGTATTTTGTTCCCCATTCTAAGAAGGAACGAAGTATCCACACTTTGGTCTTCCTTCTTCTTGAGTTTCATGTGTTGTGTAAATTGTATCTTGGGTATTCTAACTTTCTGAGCTAATATCCACTTATTAGTGAGTGCATATCATGTGTGTTCTTTTGTGATTGGGTTACCTCACTCAGGATGATATCCTCCAGATACATCCATTTGCCTAAGAATTTCATAAATTCATTGTTTTTAACAGCGGAGTAGTACTCCATTGTGTAAATGTACCACATTTTCTGTATCCATTCGTCTGTTGAGGGACATCTGGGTTCTTTCCAGCTTCTGGCTATTATAAATAAGGGTGTTATGAACATAGTGGAGCATGTGTCCTTATTACAAGTTGGAACATCTTCTGTGTTATGACCAGGAGAGATATTGCTGGATCCTCAGGTAACACCATGTCCAATTTTTTGAGGAACCACCAAACTGATTTCTAGAATGGTTGTACCATCTTGAAGTCCCACCAGCAATGGAGGACTGTTTCTCCATATCCTCACCAGCATCTGCTGTCACATGAGTTTTTGATCATAGCCATTCTGACTGGTGTGAGGTGGAAAATCAGGGTTGTTTTGATTTCTATTCCCCTGATGATTAAGGATGTTGAACATTATTTAGGTGCTTCTCAGCGATTCGGAATTTCTCAGTTGAGAATACTTTGTTTAGCTCTGTACCCCATTTTTAAATAGGTTTATTTGATTTTCTGCAGTCCAGCTTCTTGAGTTATTTGTATATATTGGATATTAGTTCCCTATCAGATTTAGGATTGGTAAAGATCCTTTCCAATCTGTTGGTGGCCTTTTTGTCTTATTGACAGTGTCTTTTGCCTTACAAAAACTTTGCAATTTTATTTATTGTATTTATTTTTAAATTTTTTTATTAGGTATTTTCCTCATTTACATTTCCAATGCTATCCCACAAGTCCCCCATATCCTCCCCCTCCAACTCCCCTACCCAACCACCCACTCCCACTTCTTGGCCCTGGCGTTCCCCTTTACTGAGGCATATAAAGTTTGCAAGACCAAGGGGCCTCTTTTCCCAATGATAGCAGACTAGGCCATCTTCTGATATATATGCAGCTAGAAACACAAGCTCTTGGGGGTGGGTTACTGGTTACTTCATATTGTTGTTCCTCCGATAGGGTTGCAGACCCCTTTTGCTCCTTGGGTACTTTCTCTACCTCCTCCATTGTGGGCCCAGTGGTCCATCCAATAACCGACTGTGAGCATCCACTTCTGTGTTTGCCAGTCCCCGGCATAGCCTCATAAGAGACAGCTATATCAGGGTACTTTCAGCAAAATCTTGCTGTTTTATGCAATGGTGTCAGCGTTTGGAGGCTGATTATGGGATGGATCCCTGAGTGTGGCAGTCTCTAGATGGTCCATCCTTTCGTCTCAGCTCAAAACTTTGTCTCTGTAACATGGGTGTTTTGTTCCCAATTCTAAGAAGGGGCAAAGTGTCCACACTTTGGTCTTCTTTCTTAAGTTTCATGTGTTTTGCAAATTGTATCTTGTATCTTGGGTACTCTAAGTTTCTGGGCTAATATCCACTTATCAGTGAGTACATATTGTGTGAGTTCCTTTGTGATGGGGTTACGTACTCAGGATGATGCCCTTCACGTTCATCCATTTGCCTAGGAATTCATAAATTCATTCTTTTTAATAGCTGAATAGTACTCCATGGTGTAAATGTACCACATTTTCTGTATCCATTCCTCTGTTGAGGGACATCTAGGTTCATTCTAGCATCTGGCTATTATAAATAAGGCTGCTATGAACATAGTGGAGTATGTGTCCTTATTACCGGTTGGGACATCTTCTGGATATATGCCCAGGAGACGTATTGCTGAATCATCCCATAGTAGTATGTCCAATTTTCTGAGGAACTGCCAAACTGATATCCAGAGTGGTTGTACCAACTTGCCTTCCCACCAGCAATGGAAGAGTGTCCCTCATTAGCCACATCCTCACCAGCATCTGCTGTCACCTGAATTTTTTTTCTTTTTCTTTTTTTTTATTAGGTATTTTCCTCATTTACATTTTCAATGCTATCCCAAAAGTCCCCCATACCCACCCCCCAATCCCCTACACACCCACTCCACCTTTTTGGCCCTGGGGTTCCCCTGTACTGGGGCATATAAAGTTTGCAAGTCCAATGGGCCTCTCTTTGAAGTGATGGCCGACTAGGCCATCTTTTGATACATATGCAGCTAGAGACAAGAGCTCCGGGATACTGGTTAGTTCATATTGTTGTTCCACCTATAGGGTTGCGGTTCCCTTTTTTCTAGCTCCTCCATTGGGGGCCGTGTGACCCATCCAATAGCTGACTGTGATCATCCACTTCTGTATTTGCTAGGCCCCGGCATAGTATCACAAGAGACAGCTATATCTGGGTCCTTTCAGCAAAATCTTGCTAGTGTATGCAATGGTGTCAGCATTTGGAAGCTGATTATGGGATGGATCCTTGCATATGGCAATCACTAGATGGTCCATCCTTTCGTCACAGCTCCAAATTTTGTCTCTGTAACTCCTTCCATGGGTGTTTTGTCACCTGAATTTTTTATCTTAACCATTCTGAGTGGTGTGAGGTGAATCTCAGTGTTGTTTTGATTTGCATTTACCTGATGATTAAGGATGTTAAACATTTTTTCAGGTGCTTCTCAGCCATTTGGTATTCCTCAGTTGAGAATTCTTTGTTTAGCTCTGTACCCCATTTTTATAGGGTTATTACATTTTCTGAAATCCAACTTCATCTGTTCTATATATCTATTGGATATTAGTCCCCTATCAGATTTGGGATTGGTAAAGATATTTTCCCCATCTGTTGGTGGCCTTTTTGTCTTATTGACAGCATCCTTTGCTTACAGATGCTTTACAATTCTATGAGGTCCCATTTGTTGTTTCTCACAAGCATGGATGTCCTGTTCAAGAATTTTTCCCCTGTGCTCATATCTTCCAGGCTCTTCCCTACTTTCTTTTCTATAAGTTTCAGTGTCCCTAGTTTTCTGTGGAGTTCCTTGATCCACCTAGACTTGAGATTTGTACAAGGAGGTAAGAATGGACAAATTTGAATTCTTCTACATGTTAACCTCCAATTGAGCCAGTACCATTTGTTGAAAATGCTGTCTTTTTACCACTAGATGGTTTTAGCTCCTTTGTCAAAGATCAAGCGACCATAGGTATGTGGCTTCACTTCTGGGGCTTCAATTTTATTCCATTGATCTACCTGTGTATCTGTCGCTGTACAATTACCATGCAGTTTTTATCACAATTGCTCCGTAGTACAGCTCAAGGTCAGGAATGGTGATTCTACCAAAGGTTCTTTTATTGTTGAGAATATTTTTTGCTATCCTAGGTTTTTTTGTTTTTCCAGATGTTTTTGCAAGTTTCCCTTACTAACTCAGTGAAGAATTGAGTTGGAATTTTGATGGGGATTGCATTGAATCTGTAGATTTCTTTCAGCAAGATAGCCATTTTTATTATATAAATCCTACCAATCCATGAGAATGGGAGATCTTTCCATCATCTGAGATTTTCTTTGATTTCTTTCCTCACAGACTTGAAGGTCCTATCATACAGATCTTTTACTTCCTTAGTTAGAGTCACACCAAGGTATTTTATATGATTTGTGAATATTGTGAAGAGTCTTATTTTTCTAATTTATTTCTCAGCCTGTTTTTCCTTTGTGTAGAGAAAGGCCATTGATTTGTTTCAGTTAATTTTATATCCAGCTCTTGCACTTAAATTGTTTATCAGGCTTAGGAGTTCTTTGGTGCAATTTTTAGGGTCACTTAAATATAGTATATCATCTGCAAATACTGATGTTTTGACTTCTTCCTTGACAATCTATCCCCTTGATCTCCTTTTGTTGTCTAATTGCTCTGGCTAGGACTTCAAGTACTATATTGAATAGGTAGGGAGAAAATGGGCAGCCTTGTCTAATCCCTGATTTTAGTGGGATTGATTCCAGTTTCTCTTCATTTAGTTTGATGTTTGCTACTGGTTTCATGTATATTGCTTTTATTATGTTTAGTTATAGGCCTTGAATTCCTGATCTTTCCAAGACTTTTATGATAAATGGGTTTTGGATTTGGTCAAATGTTTTCTCAGTATCTAATGAGATGATCATGTGGTTTTTGTCTTTGAGTTTGTTTATATAGTGGATTACATTGATGGATTTCCATATGTTAAACCATCCCTGCATCCGTGGGAAGAAGCCTACTTGATCAAAATGTATGATCGTTTTGATGTGTTCTTGGATTCGGTTTACAAGAATTTATTGATTATTTTTGCATCGATATTCATAAGGGAAATTGGTCTAAAGTTCTCTTTCTTTGTTGGGTCTTTTAGCTTTAGGTATCAGAGTAATTGTGGCTTCAAAGAATGAATCGGGTAGAGTACCTTCTGTTTCTATTTTGTGGAATAGTTTGAGAAGAATTAGAAATAGGTCTTCTTTGAAGGTCTGATAGAACTCTGCACTTTTTTTGGTTGGGAGACAATTAATGACTGCTTCTATATCTTTAGGGGATATGGAACTGTTTAGATCGTTAATCTAATCCTGATTTAACTTTGGTACCTGATATCTGACCAGAAAATTGTCCATTTCATCCAAGTTTTCCAATTTGGTTGAGTATAGGCTTTTGTAGTAGGATCTGATTATCTTTTGTATTTCCTCAGATTCTGTTGCTATGTCTCCCTTTTCATTTTGATTTTATTAATTAGGATACTGTCCCTGTGCCATCTAGTTAGTCTGGTTAAGGGTTTATCTATCTTGTTGATTTTCTCAAAGTACCAGCTCCTGTTTTGTTGATTCTTTGTATAGATCTTTTTTGTTTCCACTTGGTTGATTTTAGTCCTGAGTTTGATTATTTCCTGTCCTCTTCTCCTCTTGGGTGAATTTGCTTCCTTTGTTCTAGAGCTTTTAGGTGTTTTGTCAAGCTCCTAGTGTATGCTAGCTCCAGTTTCTTTTTGGAGACACTCAGAGATATGAGTTTTCCTCTTAGGATGCTTTCTTTGTGTCCCATAAGTTTGGGTATAGTACAGCTTCATTTTCATTAAACTCTAAAAAGTCTTTAATTTCTTTCTTTATTTCTTCCTTGACCAAGTTATCATTGAGTAGAGTGTTGTTCAGTTTCCTCTTGTGTGGGGGCTTTCTATTATTTATGTTGTTATTGAAGATCAGCCTTAGTCCATGGTGATCTGATAGGATGCATGGGATAATTTCAATTGTTCTGTATCTGTTGAAGCCTGTTTTGTGACTAATTATATGGTCAGTTTTGCAGAAGGTACCATGAGGTGCTGAGAAGAAGCTATATCCTTTTGTTATAGGATAAAATGTTCTATAGATATCTGTTAAATCCATTTGGCTCATAACTTCTGTTAGTTTCACTGTGTCCCTGTTTACTTTCTGTTTCTAAGGTCTGCCCATTGATGAGAGTGAGACGTTGACTTCTATTGACTACTATTATTCTGCCATGCAATGTGTGCTTTGAGCTTTATTAAAGTTTCTTTAATGAATGTGGATACCTTTCATTTGGAGCATAGATCTTCAAAACTGTGAGTTCCTCTTGGTAGATTTTACCTTCTATCCCCAAAGCCCCCTTATACCCTCACCTTGCCCAACTCCCGAACGCACCCACTTCTGCTTCCTGGCCCTGGCATTCCCCCATACTGGGTCATGATAAAAAAATAACAGTAAAAAAATAAAGAAGGCAAAAAATATTGAACAATAAAAGAAAGCATCTTCAACAAAAAAAGAAATGTAAATGAAGAAAATATCTAATAAAAAAAGGAAAGGAAAGGAAAGGAAAGGAAAGGAAAGGGAAGGAAAGGAAAGGAAAGGAAAGGAAAGGAAAGGAAAGGAAAGGAAAGGAAAGGAAAGGAAAGGAAAGGAAAGGAAAGAAAAGAAAAGAAAAGAAAAGAAAAGAAAAGAAAAGAAAAGAAAAGAAAAGAAAAGAAAAGAAAAGAAAAAACTTGAGTCCCAAGGGTCAGAGCACTCCCTGGATGCCAACTCTTCTCTGGCGGGGAAGGTGCACACAGGTCTGAGGATCACCTCTGCCTCCTGGCTGAGGATGAAGGCCCTAAGGGACCCTTTCCAAAAGCTCTGTTGCTACTGCTACCTGCATGCTCTCCTGCAAAGACCAGCCTCAGAGAGACCCTGGATAGGTGGAACAACAGTATGAACTAACCAGTACCCCCCAGAGCTCGTGTCTCTAGCTGCATATGTAGCAGAAGATGGCCTAGTCGGCTATCATTGGGAAGAGAGGCCCCTTGGTCTTGCAAACTTTATATGCCCCAGCACAAGCAAATGCCAGGGCCAAGAAGTGGGAGCGGGTGGGTAGGGGAGCAGGGCGCGGGGAGGGTATAGAGGGCTTTCGGTATAACATTTGAAATGTAAATGAAGAAAATATCTAAAACATTGAAAAAAACATTAAAAAAAGAAAATCTCTATTTACTTTTTTTTTCAGTTTTTTTAATGGGTATTTATTTCATTTACATTTCCAATGCTATCCCAAAAGTTCCCCACACGCTCCCCCACCCACTCCCCTACCCACCCACTCCCACTTCTTAGCCCTGGCATTCCCCTGTACTGAGGCATATAAAGTTTACACGACCAATGGGCCTCTCTTTCCATTGATGGCCGACTAGGCCATCTTCTGATACATATGCAGCTAGAGACTCGAGCTCCAGGGGGGTATTGGTTAGTTCATATTGTTGTTCCACCTATAGGATTGCAGATCCCTTCAGCTCCTTGGGTACTTTCTCTAGCTCCTCCATTGGCGGCCCTGTGATCCATCCAATAGCTGACTGTGAGCATAATTGTTTCATTTATTTACATTCCAAATGTTGCCCCCTTTTCAGTCCCCAGTCCAAGAGCTCTTCACCCCATCCCCCCCTATCCATTTGCCTCTGAGAGGGTACTCCCCAAACCTCCCACTCACCTCCCTCATCCATGTCCCCCACCCCAATTCCTTGGGGGCATCAAATATCTACAATATTAACCAAATCCTCTCCCACTGAGGCAAGTCAAGAGAGTCTTCTTCTACATACATGCCATGATCCACAGAGTATTCCATGTATGCTCTTTGGTTGGTGCCTTAGTCCCTGGGAGCTCTTAGGGGTCTAGATTAGTTGATACTGTTGATCTACCTATGGGGTTGCCATTTCCTTCAGCTCCCTCAGCTCCCTCAGCTCCTTCAGCTCCTTCAGCTCCTTCAATTCTGCAATCCTTTCCCTAACTCTTCCATAGCGATCCTCAACCTCAGTTCAATGGTTGCCTCTAAGTATCTGCATCTGTCTTAGTCAGCTGCTGTTAGCACTTCTCAGAGGAGAGTCATGCTAGTTTCCTCTCTACAAGCACAATACGTCTGTATAGGGTCAGGGTTTGGTGCCCACTTACAGGATGGATTCCACGTTGGATTGATGACTCGATGGCCTTTCCTTCAGTTTCTACTCCATTTTGTTCCTGTATATAGTTTTTTAGACAGGAACAATTCTGGGTTAAATATTTAAAGGTAGGCTGGGCAGTGGTGGTACATGCCTTTAATCCCAGCACTTGGGAGGCAGAGGCAGATGGATTTCTGAGTTCGAGGCCAACCTGTTCTACAGCCAGGGCTACACAGAGAAACCCTGTCTAGAAAAACAAACAAAAAAATGTTTTTGAAGGTAGGTAGGATGGAGTCTCCATGCCTGCACTGAAGGACCTGTCTATCTACTGGAGGTAGTGTCTTCAAGTTTCATCTCTCCACTGTTAAGCATTTAGGCTAAGGTCATTCTTACTAATTCCTGGGAGCCTCTCACATCCTAGTTCTCTAGGACTTTTTAGAGGTTCCCCTGCTGTCCACATCCTGTAGCTACATGTTTCTATCCTTTCTCCTGGCCCTCTGGGCTTCTCTTCTGTCTCAGTCCATACCAGGTCTTGCCCCTGTTACCCCTCTACCTCCCCTTTCACATCCATGTCCTTTCCTTCCTCATCCTCCCATGACTATTTTGTTCCCCTTTCTCAGTGAGATTGAAACAACCTCACTTGGGCCTTCTTTCTTGTTAAAAATTTTTATGGTCTGTGGGGTGAATAATGGGTATTCTGTACTTTGAGTCTAATATCTACTTATCAGTGAACACATAGCATGCATACTGTTTTGGGTGTGGGTTACCTCACTCAGGGTGATATTTTCTAGTTCCATCTATTTGCCTGAAAAATTCATGATGTCCTCATTTTTAGTACCTGAATAGTATTCCACTGTGTAAATGAACCACATTTTCTGTGTCCATTCTTCACTTGAGGGACATCTGCACTGTTTACAGCTTTGGGCTATACAAATATGGTTATTATGAACATAGTGGAACATGTGTCTTTGTGGTATGGTGGGGCATCTTTTGGGTATATTCCAAGGAGCTATATAGCTTGGTCTTCAAGTAGAACTATTTCCAATTTTCTGAGGAAACACCAGATTGATTTCTACAGTGGTTGTATCTATCAGTTTGCAATCCTACCAGCAATGGAGAACCATTCCTCTTTCTCTATATCTTTTCTAGCATGTGATGTCACTTAAATTTTTGGTCTTAGCCATTATAATTGGTATAAGATGGAATCTCAGGGTCATTTTGATTTGCATTTCTCTGATGACTAAGGATGTTGAATTTTTTTTAATCTTTAATCTTTTCTTATAGTCCAGTGGCTACTCTCCTCTTCTTTCCTCCAACTATTATTCCTCACCCCATTCATCTTCCTCCATCTCTAAGAAGATGTTCCCACCCTCCCATACCCCACCCTACCAGACCTCTCCATTCCATGGGGCCTCAAGTCTTTCAAAGGTTAGGTTACCTTCCCTCACTGAGGCTAGACCAGGTAGCCCTCTGATCTATAAATGTCAGGGGCCTTGGACCAGCTAGTGTATGCTGCTTGGTTGGTGACTCAGTGTCTGAGAGATCTCAGGGGTTCAGGTTTGTTGAGAGAGTTAGTCTTCCTATAGATGTGCCCTTCTCTTCAGCTTTTTCCAGCATTTCCCTAATTCAAACACAGGAGTCCTCGACTTCAGTCTATTGGTTTGGTGTATCTGCTTCTGTCACAGTCAGCTGCTTTTTTGGGCCTCTTGGAAAACAGCCATGCTAGGCTCCTATCTGTAAGCACAGTAATAGTGTCAGGGCTTGGAGCTTCCTTCAAGGTGTATCCCAATTTGGGCCAGTCACTGGACTTCCTTTCCCTCAGTCTCTTCTTCATTTTTGTTCCTGCAGTTCTTTTAGACAGGAACAATTCTGGGTCAGAGTTTTTAACTGTGAGATGGCAACCCCCTCCCTCCACTTGATGCCCTGTCTTTCATAAATGTATGGAAATATGCAACATTGGGAGGTGGTAAGTGGGGGGACCCTCTAGACCATAGCAGAGACCTGGGAAGTGAGAGAATCTTAGTACACAAAGGGAGGAACCTTAGCTGAAATACCCAACAGTGGAGAGTGCAAACTTCTTAACTCCACCTCCAGTAGAAATACAGGGCTTCACTCCTGCCCCCCAATATCCAATCATAGTCCCCCTTTTGCCTGCCTTGACCTCTCTTTTCTCACATCCAGTTTCCTCCATCCCTCTGCCCTCTGATTTCTTCTCCCTCCCAAGTTGGATGGAAGCATCCACACATGAGCCCTTCAGTGTGTTAACCTTGAGCTCTCTGGATTTTATCCTGGATATTCTGTACATTTTTTTGGCTAATATCCATTTATTAGTGAGTACATACCACACATGTCCTTTTGGGTCTGAGATAACTTACTCAGAATGATATTTTCTAGTTCCATTCATTTGCCTATAAATTCATACTGTCCTCATTCTTACTAGTTGAATAGTATTCCAATGTGTAAATGAACCACATTTCCTCTATACATTCTTCCATTGTGGAACATCTGCATTGTTTCCACCTTCTGATTATCACAAATAAGGCCGCTATGAACATAGTGAAGCACATGCCCTTGTGGCATGGTGGGGCATCTTTTGGGTGTGTACCCCAAATTGGTATATAGCTGGGTCTTCAGGTAGATCTATTTCCAGTTTTCTGAGGAACCTCCAGATTGATTTTCAGAGTGTTTGTACAAGTTTGCAATCCCACCAGCAATGAAGGAGTGTTCCTCCACATTCTCTCCAGCATGTGATGTCACTTGAGTTTTTTATCTTAGCCATTATGATTCATGTAATGTGGAATCACAAGGCATTTCCCTGATGACTAAGGACTTTGAACATTTCTTACGTGCTTCTCGGCCATTCAAGATTCTTCTGTTGTGAATTCTCTATTTTGTTTTATACCACCCCCCTTTTTTTGATTGAGTTATTTGGTTTTTAGGAGGTTAGCTTCTTGTGTTCTTTATGTATTTTGGATATTAGCCCTCTTCAGATGTGGAGTTAGTGAAGATTATTTCCCAATCTGTAGGTTGCCAGATTGTCCTATTAACTATGTCTTTGCCTTACAGAAGCTTTTCAGTTTCATGAGGTCCCTTTTATCAATCCTTGACATTAAGAGCCTGGAGTTCTATTTAGGAAATTTCCCCCATGTCCATAAGTTTGAGGCTCTTTCTCACTTTCTCTTCTATTAAATTCAGTGCATCTGGTTTTATGTTGAGGTCCTTGATCCACTTGGACTTGAGCTTTGTGCAAAGTGATAAATATGGATCTATTTTCATTTTTCTACATACACACTGACTGACAGTTAAACTAGCACAATTTATTAAAGATGCTTTCTTTTATCCATCTTATATTTTTGACTTCTTTGTCAAAGACCAAGTGTCCATAATTGTATGGTTTGATTTCCGGGTCTTCATTCTATTCCATTGATCAATCTGTCTGTCTCCGTACCAATACTGTGCCATTTTTGTCATATTGCTCTCTGTAGTATGATGATTGAGGTCAGGGATGATGATTCTCCAGAAATTATTTTATTGTTAAGAATTGTTTCCACTATTCTGGGATTTTGCTTTACCAGATGAATTTGAGAATTGCTCTTTCCATATCTATGAAGAATTGTGTAGGAATTTTGATGAGGATTGTGTTGAATTTGTATATTGCTTTTGGTAGGATGGGAATTTTTTACTATAATAATCATACCAATCCATGAGCATGAGAGTTCTCTCCATTTTATGAGGTCTTCTTCAATTTCTTTCTTGCAAAACTTGAAGTTTTTGTCAAACAGATTTTCACTTGTTTGGTTAGAGTTTCCCCAAGACATTTTATACTCTTTGTGATTATTGTGAAAGGTGTCATTTCCGTAATTTCCTTCTTAGCCTGTTTATCATTTGTATAAAGAAAAGCTACTGATTTCTTTGAGTTAATTTTTACATTGCTGTAGTTGTTTGTCAGCAGTAGAAGTTCTCTGGTAGAATTTCTGCAGTTTCTTTTTTATTTTTTTTCCCATTTTTAATTAGGTATTTAGCTCATTTACATTTCCAATGCTATACCAAAAGTCCCCCATACCCACCCACCCCCACTCCCCTACCCACCCACTCCCCTTTTTTGGCCCTGGCGTTCTCCTGTACTGGGGCATATAAAGTTTGCATGTCCAATGGGCCTCTCTTTCCAGTGATGGCCGCCTAGGCCATCTTTTGATACATATGCAGCTAGAGTCAAGAGCTCCGGGGTACTGGTTAGTTCATAATGTTGTTCCACGAATAGGGTTGCAGATCCCTTTAGCTTCTTGGGTACTTTCTCTAGCTGCTTCATTGGGGACCATGTGATCCATCCAATAGCCGACTGTGAGCATCCACTTCTATGTTTGCTAGGCCCAGGCATACTCTGACAAGAGACAGCTATATCAGGGTCCTTTCAGCATAATCTTGCTAGTGTATGCAATGGTGTCAGCATTTGGAAGCTGATTATGGGATGGATCCCCGGATATGGCAGTCTCTACATGGTCCATCTTTTTATCTCAGCTCCAAACTTTGTCTCTGTACCTCCTTCCAAGGGTGTTTTGTTCCCACTTCTAAGGAGGGGCATAGTGTCCACACTTCAGTCTTCATTTTTCTTGAGTTTCATGTGTTTAGGAAATTGTATCTTATATCTTGGGTATCCTAGGTTTTGGGCTAATATCCACTTATCAGTGAGTACATATTGTGTGAGTTCCTTTGTGAATGTGTTACCTCACTCAGGATGATGCCCTCCAGGTCCATCCATTTGGCTAGGAATTTCATAAATTCATTCTTTTTAATAGCTGAGTAGTACTCCATTGTGTAGATGTACCACATTTTCTGTATCCATTCCTCTGTTGAGGGGCATCTGGGTTCCTTCCAGCTTCTGGCTATTATAAATAAGGCTGCTATGAACATAGTGGAGCATGTGTCCTTCTTACCAGTTGGGGCATCTTCTGGATATATGCCCAGGAGAGGTATTGCTGGATCTTCTGGTAGTACTATATCCAGTTTTCTGAGGAACTGCCAGACTGATTTCTAGAGAGGTTGTACAAGCCTGCAATCCCACCAACAATGGAGGAGTGTTCCTCTTTCTCCACATCCATGCCAGCATCTGCTGTCACCGGAATTTTTGATCTTAGCCATTCTGACTGGTGTGAGGTGGAGTCTCAGGGTTGTTTTGATTTGCATTTCCCTGATGATTAAGGATGTTGAACATTTTTTCAGGTGCTTCTCTGCTATTCAGTATTCCTCAGGTGAGAATTCTTTGTTCAGTTCTGAGCCCCATTTTTTAATGGGGTTATTTGTTTTTCTGAAGTCCACCTTCTTGAGTTCTTTATATATGTTGGATATTAGTCCCCAATCTGATTTAGGATAGGTAAAGATCCTTTCCCAATCTGTTGGTGGTCTTTTTGTCTTATTGACGGTGTCTTTTGCCTTGCAGAAACTTTGGAGTTTCATTAGGTCCCATTTGTCAATTCTCGATCTTACAGCACAAGCCATTGCTGTTCTGTTCAGGAATTTTTCCCCTGTGCCCATATATTCAAGGCTTTTCCCCACTTTCTCCTCTATAAGTTTCAGTGTCTCTGGTTTTATGTGAAGTTCCTTGATCCACTTAGATTTGACCTTAGTACAAGGAGATAAGTATGGATCAATTTGCATTCTTCTACACGATAACAACCAGTTGTGCCAGCACCAATTGTTGAAAATGCTGTCTTTCTTCCACTGGATGATTTTAGCTCCCTTGTCGAAGATCAAGTGACCATAGGTGTGTGGGTTCATTTCTGGGTCTTCAATTCTATTCCATTGGTCTACTTGTCTATCTCTATACCAGTACCATGCAGTTTTTATCACAATTGCTCTGTAGTAAACCTTTAGGTCAGGCATGGTGATTCCACCAGAGGTTCTTTTATCGTTGAGAAGAATTTTTGCTATCCTAGGTTTTTTGTTATTCCAGATGAATTTGCAAATTGCTCCTTCTAATTCGTTGAAGAATTGTGTTGGAATTTTGATGGGGATTGCATTGAATCTGTAGAGTGCTTTTGGCAAGATCGCCATTTTTACAATGTTGATCCTGCCAATCCATGAGCATGGGAGATCTTTCCATCTTCTGAGATCTTCTTTAATTTCTTTCTTCAGAGACTTGAAGTTTTTATCATACAGATCTTTCACTTCCTTAGTTAGAGTCACGCTGAGATATTTTATATTATTTGTGACTATTGAAAAGGGTGTTGTTTCCCTAATTTCTTTCTCAGCCTGTTTATTCTTTGTGTAGAGAAAGGCCATTGACTTGTTTGAGTTAATTTTATATCCAGCTACTTCACGAAGCTGTTTATCAGGTTTAGGAGTTCTCTGGTGGAATTTTTAGGGTCACTTATATATACTAACATATCATCAGCAAGAAGTGATATTTTGACTTCCTCTTTTCCCATTTGTATCCCCTTGATCTCCTTTTGTTGTAGAATTGCTCTGGCTAATACTTCAAGTACTATGTTTAAAAGGTAGGGAGAAAGTGGGCAGCCTTGTCTAGTCCCTGATTTTAGTGGGATTGCTTCCAGCTTCTCTCCATTTACTTTGATGTTGGCTACTGGTTTGCTGTAGATTGCTTTTATCATGTTTAGGTATGGCCCTTGAATTCCTGATCATTCCAAAACTTTTATCATGAATGGGTGTTGGATCTTGTCAAATGCTTTTTCTGCATCTAATGAGATGATCATGTGGATTTTGTCTTTGAGTTTGTTTATATAATGGATTACACTGATGGATTTTCGTATATTAAACCATCCCTGCATCCCTGGAATAAAACGTACTTGGTCAGGATGGATGATTGCTTTAATGCGTTCTTGGATTCGGTTAGCGAGAATTTTATTAAGGATTTTTGCATCGATATTCATAAGAGAAATTGGTCTGAAGTTCTCTATCTTTGTTGGATCTTTCTGTGGTTTAGGTATCAGAGTAATAGTGGCTTCATAAAATGAGTTGGGTAGAGTACCTTCTACTTCTATCTTGTGAAATAGTTTGTGCAGAACTGGAATTAGATCTTCTTTGAAGGTCTGATAGAACTCTGCACTAATCCCGTCTGGTCCTGGGCTTTTTTTGGCTGGGAGACTATTAATAACTGCTTCTATTTCTTGAGGGGATATGGGACTGTTTAGAAGGTCAACTTGATCCTGATTCAACTTTGGTACCTGGTATCTTTCCAGAAATTTGTCCATTTCGTCCAGGTTTTCCAGTTTTGTTGAGTATAGCCTTTTGTAGAAGGATCTGATGGTGTTTTGGATTTCTTCAGGAACTGTTGTTATGTCTCCCTTTTTATTTCTGATTTTGTTGATTAGGATTTTGTCCCTTTGCCCTTTAGTGAGTCTAGATAAGGGTTTATCTATCTTGTTGATTTTCTCAAAGAACCAACTCCTCGTTTGGTTAATTCTTTGAATAGTTCTTCTTGTTTCCACTTGGTTAATTTCACCCCTGAGTTTGATTATTTCCTGCCGTCTACTCCTCTTGGGTGAATTTGCTTCCTTTTTTCTAGAGCTTTTAGATGTGTTGTCAAGCTGCTAGTATGTGCTCTCTCCCGTTTTTTTTTTTTTTTTTTTTTTTTTTTTTTTTTTTTGGAGGTACTCAGAGCTATGAGTTTCCCTCTTAGAAATGCTTTCATTGTGTCCCAAAGGTTTGGGTACGTTGTGGCTTCATTTTCATTAAACTCTAAAAAGTCTTAATTTCTTTCTTTATTCCTTCCTTGACCAAGGTATCATTGAGAAGAGTGTTGTTCAGTTTCCACGTGAATGTTGGCTTTCCATTATTTATGTTGTTATTGAATATCAGTCTTAGGCCATGGTGGTCTGATAGGATACATGGGACAATTTCAATATTTTTGTATCTGTTGAGGCCTATTTTGTGACCAATTATATGGTCAATTTTGGAGAAGGTCCCGTGAGGTGCTGAGAAGAAGGTATATCCTTTTGTTTTAGGATAAAATATTCTCTAGATAAATGTCAGGTCCATTTGTTTCATAACTTCTGTTAGTTTCACTGTGTCCCTGTTTAGTTTCTGTTTCCACGATCTGTCCATTGATGAAAGTGGTGTGTTGAAGTCTCCCACTATTATTTTGTGAGGTGCAATGTGTGCTTTGAGCTTTACTAAAGTGTCTTTAATGAATGTGGCTGCCCTTGCATTTGGAGCGTAGATATTCAGAATTGAGAGTTCCTCTTGGAGGATTTTACCTGTGATGAGTATGAAGTATCCCTCCTTGTCTTTTTTGATAACTTTGGGTTGGAAGTCGATTTTATCCGATATTAGAATGGCTACTCCAGCCTGTTTCTTCAGGCCATTTGCTTGGAAAATTGTTTTCTAGCCTTTCACTCTGAAATAGTGTCTGTCTTTTTCCCTGAGATGGGTTTCCTGTAAGCAGCAGAATGTTGGGTCCTGTTTGTGTAGCCAGTCTGTTAGTCTATGTCTTTTTATTGGGGAATTGAATCCATTGATATTAAGAGATATTAAGGAAAGGTAATTGTTGCTTCCTGTTATTTTTGTTGTTAAAGTTGGCATTCTGTTCTTGTGGCTGTCTTCTTTTGGGTTTGTTGAGGGATTATCTTCTTGTTTTTTCTAGGGTGTGGTTCCCGTCCTTGTATTGGTTTTTTTCTGTTATTATCCTTTGAAGGGCTGGATTCGTTGAGAGATAATGGGTGAATTTAGTTTTGTCGTGGAATACTTTGGTTTCTCCATCTATGGTAATTGAGAGTTTGGCTGGGTATAGTAGCCTGGGCTGGCATTTGTGTTCTCTTAGTGTCTGTATATCATCTGTCCAGGCTCTTCTGGCTTTCATAGTCTCTGGTGAAAAATCTGGTGTAATTCTGATAGGCTTGCCTTTATATGTTACTTGACCTTTTTCCCTTACTGCTTTTAGTATTCTATCTTTATTTAGTGCATTTGATGTTCTGATTATTATGTGTCGGGAGGAATTTCTTTTCTGGTCCAGTCTATTTGGAGTTCTGTAGGCTTCTTGTATATTCATGGGTATCTCTTTCTTTAGATTTGGGAAGTTTTCTTTAATAATTTTGTTGAAGATGTTTGCTGGTCCTTTGAGTTGAAAATCTTCATTCTCATCCACTCCTATTATCCGTAGGTTTGGTCTTCTCATTGTGTCCTGGATTTTTTGGATGTTTTTAGTTAGGATCTTTTTGCATTTTCCATTTTCTTTGATTGTTGTGCCGATGTTCTCTATGGTGTCTTCTGCACCTGAGATTCTCTCTTCCATCTCTTGTATTCTGTTGCTGATGCTGGCATCTATGGTTCCAGATTTCTTTCCTAGGGTTTCTATCTCCAGCGTTGCCTCACTTTGGGTTTTCTTTATTGTGTCTACTTCCCTTTTTAGGTCTAGTATGGTTTTGTTCATTTCCATCACCTGTTTGGATGTGTTTTCCTGTTTTTCTATAAGGACTTCTACCTGTTTGGTTGTGTTTTCCTGTTTTTCTTTAAGGACTTGTAACTCTTTAGCAGTGTTCTCCTGTATCTCTTTAAGTGAGTTATTGAATTCCTTCTTTATGTCCTCTACCATCATCATGAGATATGCTTTTAAATCCAGGTCTACCTTTTCAGGTGTGTTAGGGTGTCCTGGACTGGGCGAAGTGGGCGTTCTGGGTTCTGATGATGGTGAGTGGTCCTGGTTTCTGTTAGTAGGATTCTTACGTTTACCTTTCGCCATCTGGCAATCTCTGGAGTTAGTTGTTATAGTTGTCTTTGTTAAGAGATGGTTCCTCTGTTGATTTTGTTACCCTCAATCAGCAGGCGTGGGAGACAAGCTCTCTCCTCTGAGTTTCAGTGGTCAGAGCAGTCTCTGCAGGCAAGCTCTCCTCTTTCGGGGAAGGTGTACAGTTATCTGGTGTTTGGACCTCCTCCTGGCTGAAGGTGAAGGCCCAAAACAGGATCTTTCCCAGAAGCTCTGTGGCTCTCGCCAGGAAGGTGGCTGGTTATCTGGAGCCGAAGATGGCGCCGCCCCAGAAGCTCTGCGACTCTCGCCCGTACCAGAAACGGCTGGCCTCTTTATTCCACACAGTCACCCGTGCGAAGGCTCCCGCCGGCGCCTGTGGCACAAACCTCTCAGGCCAGGCAGACCCCCGTGCTCTCACCAGGAAGGTGGCCGGCTGTCTGGAGCTGAAGATGGCGCCGCCTCAGAAGCTCTGTGCTCTGCAGTTTCTTATGTACACTATTATATCATCTGCAAAGAATGATACCTTGATTTCTTCCTTTCCAATTTGTATCCTTTTGATCTCCTTCTGTTTTCTTATTGCTTTAGCTAGATCTTCAAGTACTATATTGAATAGATACTGGAAAAGTGGGCATCCTTCCCTTGTCACCAATTTTAGTGGGATTTCTTCAAGTATCTCTCCATTTAAATTGATATTGGCTATTGCTTTGAGGTATTGCTTTTATTATTGTTAGCTATGGGCCTTGAATTTCTGATCTCTCCAATATTTTTAACATGCATGCTAAGGATGATTCTTTGTATCTTTCTCTTTGTTTCTATTTGGTTGATTCCGGCCCTGAGTTTGACTATTTCCTGCCTTCTTTTCCTCTTGGGTATGTTTGCTTCTTTTTGTTCTAGAACTTTCAGGTACGCTGTTAAGTTGCTAGTGTAAAGTATCTCCCATTTCTTTATGAGGGCATTCAATGCTATGAATTTTCCTCATAGCACTGCTTTCATTGTGTACCACACATTTGGGTATGTTGTATTTTCATTTTCATTGAATTCTAGAAAGTCTTTAATTTTTCATTATTTCTTCTGTGACCCAGAGATCATTGAGTAGAGATTTGTTCAGTTTCCATGAGTGTGTAGGCTTCCTGGTATTCTTGATGTTGCTGAAGTCCAGTTTTAATTCATAGTGGTTGATAGGATATATGGGAGTAGTTCAATCTTCTTGTATCTGTTGAGGCTTGCTTTGTATCCAATTATATGGCTAATTTTTGAGAAGGTCTCACGAGTTACTGAGATGAAGTTATATTCTTTTGTGTTTGGGTGAAATATTCTATAGATGCCTGCTAGGTCTGTTTGACTCATAATGTCTGTTAGTTTCATTATTTTCCTGTTTAGTTTTATCTGGATGACCCATCAATTGGTGAGAGTGGGGTGTTGATGTCCCCCACTATTAATGTGTGGGGTTTGATGTGTCAGTTAAACTTTAGCAATGTTTCTTCTTAAAATGTGAGTATCTTTGCTTCTGGGGCATAGATACTCAGATTTAAGATGTCATCTTGTTGAATATTTCTTTTGATGAGTATGACGTGTCCTTTCATATCTCTTTTAATTACTTTTTGGTTGAAAGTCTATTTTATTATATACTGTAATGACAGATCTATATGTTACACATATAGCTCAGTATCCAAAGAGGATGTGCAGAGAGGTCGCAGAAGAACAGATGTCTGCCTGGGATAGTAGGCTTCACAGGGCATCTGAGCTTGCTCTAGAGGACTCAGCAAGCAGGGAAGATGGGTGGGGAAAGGGAAGGTTACCTGAATGGTTCAGGCTCAGCAGGTCTGATGAACGTGGGAGGGGAGGTGGTGGGGGAATGAAAATCCCACTGGGATAACAGGATGGAGTTAGAAACTTTACATTTGGCATTTTCTTTGTCTGAAGTATAGATTTCTTCTAGGATATCTTCTATGCCTGAATTCTTTCCATCTCTTGTATTCTGTTGGTGATGATTCTGTCTATAGTTACTGTTCTCTTTCCTAGATTTTCCAAGATTGCCTTCATTTCTGTTTTCTTTATTGTTTCTATTTCCATTGTTAGGTCTTGGAACATTTTATTCATTTTCTTCAGGCAGAGCTCTGGTACTAGGGTATGAAGTTCAGATCCTTGACTGCAGGTGAGGTTTGGACTTTCAGGAAGATGGATGGTCAGAGATTATGGATTCTGGGTTTAATAGATTCCTAGCAGGTGTGTGTATTTGAATTCACGGGTGTCTCACCTGGGTGTCCTGTGCTGGAGCAGGCCTTCTGGGAGGCAGATGTACCTATGGGTTGGGACACCTAGAGACAATCTAGGATTCTAGGTGGAAGTGTTGACCAGAAGGAAGATAGAGCTCTGATTGAGTGGTAGCTTGATTTTTGATTGACTTATATCAAGAAATGCCCCATACAGATACATTCTACATGCTTCCTCAGGACATTGTAGCATGTTACTTTATGATTAGTAGCATATTCAGTGAGAAGATTTTTTTTCTCTTATTGAAATGGATTTTTCTATACAGTATATCCTGATTACAGCTTTCCCTCCCTCAACTCATATTGCTGCACTCCCTCTGCTCCCAATGCAGATCCACTGCCACTGAGTCTCTGATTAAGAAACAAAATGCCATCTAAGAGATAACTATAAAATAAAACATAATAAGGGAAAAACAAGCAGAAGGAAAAGAACCTAAGAAAAGCACAAGAGTCAGAGACCTACTCATTCACACACGCAGGAATCTCATAAAAAGGCAAAACTGAAAGCTATAATATATATGCAGAACCTATAGAATAAAATAATAAATAAACAGCAAAAATAAAACTTAAAATTAAAAGAAAAAATCCATGATATGAAATTATGAGGCAGGAACCTCCAAAGATGTCATTGAATCTGTGTTCATTCAGAAATGATACACTTAACCATCAAAAGACTGGAGGCCCCAGGGAGTTTAGAGATCAGGTGGAGTGAGGGGTGGGACTATCCACTTGGAGACAAGAGGGTGGAGAGGAGGAGTGGGATGTGGAGCAGACAGAGGGTGGATGGGGTGTGAGGTGGGGAGTGGAATATGGAGTATAAAAAATAAATTAATTTTTTTTAAAAATTGGGAAAGAGGACACTCCTCTATTGTTGTTGGGATTGCAAGCTGGTACAACCACTCTATACCAGCTAAACCACTCCTGGGCATATACCCAAAAAATATTCCAACATATAACAGCATATGCTCCACTACCTTCACAGCAGCTTTATTTATACTAGCCAGGAACTGGAAAGAACCTAGAAGTCCTAAAACAGAGGAATGGATACTGAAAATGTGGTACATTTACAAAGTGGAGTAGAACTCTGCTAATAATAACAATGACTTCATGACATTAGTCAGAGACTTGAAGTTCTTGTAGTATAGTACTCTCTCTTGCTTGGTTAGACTCACATCAAGATATTTTATATTATTTGTGACTATTGTGAAGGTTGTTGTTTCTCTAATTTCTTTTTCAGCCCATTTATCCTTTGTGTAGAGGAAGGCTACTGATTTGTTTGAGTTAATTTTATATTCAGCCACTTTGCTGAAGTTGTTTATCAGCTGTAGGAGTACTCTTGTGGAATTTTTAGGGTCGCTTAGGTATACTATCATAACATCTGAAAATACTGATATCTTGACACCCTCCATTCCAATTTGTTTCCCTTTGATCTACTTTTATTGCCTAATTGCTCTGGCTAGAACTTTGAGTACTATATTGAAGAGAGAGAAAGAGAGAGAGAGAGAGAGAGAGAGAGAGAGAGAGAGAGAGAGAGAGAGAAGCCTTGTCTAGTCCCTGAGTTTATTGGGATTGCTTTAATCCATTTCTCTCCATTTAGTTTGATAATGGCTATTGGTTTGTTATATATTCTTTTATTATATTTAGGTATGGGCCTTGACTTCCTGATCTCTCCAATATTTTTATACTAAAGGGATGTTATATTTTGTCACACTTTCATAGCATCTAATGAGATGATTGTGTGTTTTATTTTCCTTTCAGATTGTTTATATAGTGGTTTATGTTGATGGGTTTCCATATATTGAACCACTTCTGAATCCCTGGAACGAAGCCTACTCGATCATGGTGAAGGAGCATTTTGATGTGTTTTTGAATTCGGTTTGCAAGAATTTTATTGAGTAGTTTTTTGCATTAATATTCATAAGGAAAATTGGTCTGAAGTTCTCTTTCTTTATTGGATCTTTGTGTGGTGTAGGTATCAGAACAAATGTGGCTTCATAGAACATATGTTGTGTTGGGTAGTATTCCTTCTGTTTCTATCTTGTGAAATAGTTTGGGAAGAATTGGTATTAGGTCTTCTTTGAAGGTCTGATAGAATTCTACACTAAACACATCTGGCCCTGGGTTGATTTTGGTTGGGAGATTTTTAATGACTGCTTCTACTTCCTTGGGGGTTATAGGACTGTTTAGATGGTTTATCTGGTCCTGATTTAAGTTTGGCATCTTGTATCTGTCTAGAAAATCCTCCATTTCATCTAGATTTTCCCGTTAAGTGTAAGTTTTTGTAGTAAAAATCTGATGTTGTTTTTAATTTCTTCAGTTTCTGTTTTTATGTCTCCCTTTTCATTTCTGATTTTGTTAGTTTGGGTTCTATCTCTGTGCCTTCTAGTTTGTTTGGCTAAGGGTTTATCTATCTTGTTACGGTCCTGGAAAAAAACAAAAAGCAAACAACAACAACAACAACAACAAAAAACAGTTCCTACTTTTGTTGATTCTTTGTATAGTTTTCTTGGTGTCAATTTCAGTCCTGAGTTGGATTGTTTCTTGTTGTCTAATCCTCTTGGGTGTATTTGCTTCTTTTTTGCTCTTGAGCATTCAGATGTCCTGTTAAGTTGTTACTGTAAGATCTCTTCAGTTTCTTTATGGAGGCACTCAGAGTTATGAGTTTTCCTCTTCGCATTGCTTTCATTGTGTCCTATAAGTTTGGGAATATTGTGCCTTCATTTTCATTAAATTCTAGAAAATCTTTAATTTCTTTATTTCTTCCTTGACCAAGTTATCGTTGAGTAAAGAGTTGTTCAGCTTCTGTGTCCATATAGGATTTCTGTTGTTTTTGTTGTTATTGAATTCCAGCCTTAGTCTGTGGTAGTCTAATAGAATAAATGGGATTAATTCAATGTTCTTGTTTCTGTTGAGGCCTGCTTTGGGCCCAATTATGTGGTCTGTTTTGTAGAAGGTACCATGAGGTATTAGCAAGAAGGTATATTCTTTTGTTTAGAGTGAAATATTTTGAAGATATCTATTAATTTGGTTTGCTTTACATGTTTATATCTGTAGGGATATAAACCTCATCTGAACCTCATTTTGAGGTTTTCCAACAGCTGCAAATTTCTGCATTACTAGAGTCAATATTATTTTAATTGTGTCTTGATTATGCAAGGTTTATTCTTAAATTTATGTGTATGTGTAGGTATGATTCACTGAAAATATGTGTGCCATGAGCATTCATATACCCGCAGAAACTCAAGGTCATCAGATCCCCCTGAAACTGTATTTAGACATCTGTAATCCAACCGCTAAATGTGCTTGGAACCAAACCTCCATACACTAAAAAAGCAGATAGCATTTTCTTAACTGATTAATCCTTTCTGCAAAGTTCAGATATTTAGTAAAGTCCTAATATTTACACAAATAATTTTCAGAAGATAGAAAATCTTTAGCTTTTAGACAGGGATAGATTGCAAATTATGGAGAAAATATACGCTGAAAATTGCAGTAGAGAACAGTTGATTGTGTTCTTAAATATAGTTCTTCCTGGGTAGGCTAAAATACAAATAATATGTAATACCCAAGATCAGCATAATAAAAGGAATAGTTAATATTCACAATAAGAAGACATAGGTCTGGATCACTTCATAAATGAAATTACAAATATGCCTCGGGAGGTACATCAAAAATATATGATATTAAACAAGGCAATTCTATAACCCATTGTACAGAAACTGTGTACACAAATGTCTTGACAGACATTCTTCTTTCTGTTTAACCAACAACTCCCTTAGTCACACAAAAGAATTCATCTCCCAGAGCAAGGAGCCTAGAACAGTCTAAATGTAGTTCCATATGTATTTCTCGAGTCATACAAAAATCTTTGGGCTTTTACTTTTCTGCATAATTGCCATCTAATGTAAATAAAATGAAATGAAATAACTACTGTGACCAAATAGTGACTCAAATTTTTCTAGGAAGAACATAGGGAAATAACCTAAGACAATGGTAAATATGTGGACTCTGGATCCATAACGATTGTTACAAAATTATTTGTATGCCATGAATTTCATTTATTATCAAAAATTAATAAAAGCCACAAAATATATTTTAATGATACATAAATGTGATGTTAAACTGATTAAGTTTGTAAAAAAAATACAAGGATAGCATAAGAAAGGTACATAAATTATATTCAGTAATTTTCACAATAGGTAATCCCCTTTAAAATTAGAAATGAGCTACATACACTACAGGGAAGTGTGATTAATAAAATATTTCTAAATGATGAAATTTATAAGCACAGGTTCATCTATAGCTCCAGAATTGTTCTTCTTATGTATATGAATTTTCTATTTGTCCCATCTAGTGAATACTTATAAAACTGTAGGTAATACAACTAAACTGTACTGGGAGTGATGCTAAAATAGTAGATTTGGCTAGATTTACAAAGAAGTAAACAATATAAAAAGCAACATGTGAGATATTGAGAAAATGTAATTTCTTCATTGGAGCAATCTCTTTATTATGGATTGTATGTTTATCATAACATCACATTGTAGACTTTTAATAACACATTATTATTTTATTATATAAAGCAAACCATATCAAAGCATAAATGCAACTGTATGTAATGTTTCATACTGGAATCAAAATAATGTTACATCACTTTTTGATTTGTGATCTCCTGAAATGGTTGAAGACTGAAAATAAATTTAGTAGTTTTTTGTTATTTTTACAGAAAATACAAAATAAAATATTGATTATAGCAAAACAAAGTGCTTTTAAGTTTGTTAAGTAAAATTGAAGTAGCATGTAACTTTTAGTAAGCTTGCTATTTACACATAAGTGTTCATTAATAAAATCTTCACCAACATTAAGATAACATGAGAGATACATATAATTTGAAAATATAAATAAGTGTATTGATAATAAATATTATAGAAATATGTGTACACTTCACCTTAGCTTGTTCTTCAAGAAAATTTGACATTGTTTGCAGTGGCATGTGATCATTTAAAATTGTTAAATGCTGGTCATCAACTAAATAGTGTTTCACAGCTATCCAAATACTTGAAAATAAAATAGCAGAGACCTTGAGGCAAGAAAAGAGAACACTCATAATCAATGTATATAACATAGACACACAAGTCCACTATATTGATTCATCAGTGAACAATTGCTATCTCAAGTCTTGTTTTTGTTTTACTCATGAATATAGAAGTTTCAAATTTTCTCAAAATGACATTATTTTTAATCTCACCTCAGTGCTACCTGAAAATTAAAGTTCAGGGTGAATTTGTTTTATTGTTATTTGTAATGTGAAAGAGTCGCATAATCTTCATCTTCTAAACATTCTTTAGGCTAAACCACCAAAGGATAATAGTGCTCACAAACACCTTAATAATCTCAACTGAAAATGTATTCTTCATTTTCAATGACTTTGTATGATATCAACATGCCTACATGAGGAGAGCACAGCATCCCTTGTTAGAATTTACCTCTGATTTTCAATTTACAGTTAATAATATTCAGTGAAAAAAACAAGCTTCTTCTATGCTAGTGTTTTACACCAGAGCTTTTTTATAGAATTTTTCATCTCTGAATTTCTCAAGGTATATATCAATGGATTAAGCATAGGACTAACAACCGTATAAAACACAGCAATATATTTATCAATGGAAAAATTGGAAACAGGCCTAGCATATATAAAAATACAGGGAGCAAAAAAGCAGACAACCACCATGATGTGGGAACTACAGGTGGACAGAGCTTTGCGCCTTCCTTCCTGGCTGTGGGTCTTAAGAGAGTTTAGAATGATTCCATAGGAGACTAAGAGAAAGGTGAAAATTCCCACACAGATTACTCCACCATTGGCAATGACAGTGATGCCAAGGAAGTAGGTGTCAGTGCATGCAAGTCCCAGTAATGGATTCATATCACACATGAAGTGATCAATGACATTGGGACCACAAAAAGGAAGTTTATACACAGTGAGAACTTGAATCAATGAGTGTAAGATGCCTCCAACTCCAGCTACCAGCAACAGAAGAATGCACACCCGCTGATTCATGATGGTCAAATAGTGCAGTGGCTTACAGATGGCCACATAGCGATCATAGGCCATGAATACCAGAAGGAAGACCTCAACACCTCCAAATAAGTGCTCTACAAAGAGCTGGAGCATGCAAGCTCTGAAGGAGATATTATTTTTATCTTTTAATAAACCTATAATCAAATTGGGTGAGATAGTATTGCAATAAAAAGCATCCAGGACTGACAGACAGGCAAGAAAGAAGTACATTGGGGAGTTTAAGGAAGGGCTGGCAATCACCGTCACTGCAATGAGCAGGTTACCCAGCATTGTCACAATGTAGGTAAGTGAAAACAAGACAAATAAGGCTTTTTTCCCAGCAGGATCTTGAGTAAGGTCCACAAAAATGAATTCTGTGACATTGTAGCTCTGTCCCATTGACCTTTGTAGGAGAATTATTTCAGAGATGAGAGCTTAAACAAGGACTGTCCTGAAGCATGTATATGACTATAAACAATTGTCTCCTTAGCTTTTCCAATGGTGAACATAGAGTAGGCATTCAGTGACCAGTGAGTCCTCGTATAATAATCACAGTAGACCTAAGGTTGATGTCTACTCTTCCTTGGAAATTTTAGTTGTGCCTAAAAGTACAAGGGTTTATGTTAAATCTTACTGTATCTCTATACTATAATCATGTATTTTAAATGACTTACATAAATTTTTTGCTTTTAGCCACATGCTTGAAAAGTTAGAAAAGGGCACCTGCTTTTCAGAAATATACTGTCTATAATGTCAACACCCATCAATATGAGGGTGGAGAAATACCTCAGTGATCAATATCACAATTTTACTTTACGTTATTTATTTTATTTTATAGAGGACCCCAGTTCAATTCTAGCATGTATAAAGTGGTTCACAGCCCTTTGCAACTACAGTTCCCATGGGCCCAATGTCTGACCTACACACCACCAGGCATGCGTATAGTGTACAAACATACTTGCAGACATTCAAATAAAATAAAATATTTTAAAATGAGTATATAAATTAATATAGTGTCATTACTTGATACTGTTGTTTTGTGGAGAACATATTTAAAGCATCATCTGGATATCTATGAGCATCCAACTTGTCATTGCTTTTGCATTATTAAATATCTGTATATACTTCTTAAAGGCTTGCAGCCTTTACAAACAGCCCATTGAACTTAAAAGAATGGGTTTAAATTGTGTATCCAGACAGGTTCTTGGACATTCTTGCAACAGAAGTGTCATCACTAATGTGACTAATGTGAACTCTGGTGCAATGCACCTTCTGATGCTGTTTCAGGTTCTTTTCTATGAAGGTAATGTTGGGCCACATGATAAACCTCACTGTACCTCAACTTCATCATTTCTACCATTGTAATATTCTTAAATATACATTCCATAATACTTTGTTTGTGGTAGTGGTGCTAGTAGTGGTAGTATATGTAATGGTTTTTAAGTACTCCTCAACACCTGATGAGATTTACATAGATAGCAGTTATCAGTGCTTTGAGTGACTCCCAGACCAAAGAAAATAAGTCATCTTTATCATCCACAATACAGATAACAGCCATAGAACAGAACATATTATGTGGTGGGCTGAGTTTATTGGTGTTCATGTGAGTGTGTGTAATATATATGGGATAACATATTAAAAATTGATGAACACTGCTAAGGTGCACAGATAAATCATAGGGCATAGAAACATTAGGAATTTTCTATGATATCAGATATACATAGATGATAGATGATAGATATAGATAGATAGATAGATAGATAGATAGATAGATAGATAGATAGAGATGATATAGATATATGCAATATTTTCCTATGCAAAAATCTATCTGATCTAGAAGAAGGAAGAATGCATTTCTGGGGATGTCAGAGTGAGATAGAACACATGAAGCAAATCTGGGCTTTATTTAGAAGCTGACCGTAAAGGTCCTTTTGTGTGTATCATTCCCAGTACTGTCTGATTCACAAGATCTGCACTTGCAGAAGTCATAGACTGGAAACAGCACACTATTGAATAACATGAGTAAAATATTCTATATTTACTGTTTCTGATTTCACCTTCCATGAAGTAGTACTTCTTTAACTATCCATGTTGTATTTCCCTAGGACAAATCTATTATTGCTCAATTTAACAATCCTATAATATAGCAAAAGATATTTATGGAACCATGTTATGCTATAAAAGCTATCAAGGATCTGATACTTTGAAAGGGCTGGACTAGTTATACTACACTTTCAATAATAGCAGAACACAGTTTCAGAAAAATAATTTATAGTGTAAGAGCATAGTAGTATGTTAACATTTATGTGAATTTAGGTGCCAGTAGATATGAAAGTCTCTGGTCATGAATTTCCCTCTGTATATGCCTTAACATGTTAATAGACATCATTTTAAGATCCATACATAAAATCCCATAAGAAACCTCAGAACATAAACAAATATATTTCTTTCCTTATACTCTAATATACTTGGTATATGGGATTTAAATTATTTGTATAAACATCCCTTATAACCCACATTTCTTTGTTAATATGCCATAAGAAATGTTACACAAATGAATCAATGTTAAATAAATGAATTGAATTTATCTGACTACTATTGTAACAGATAAATGTTAATTTCCTATATAAAAATGGGGGATTCTGGAGTGGAACCCAGGAAAGGGGATAACATTTGAAATGTTAATAAAATAGCCTATAACAAAAAGGACAACAATCAGACCATAATATTATATAACAAACATACCTCTGATTAAGTTTTGTGTCCTAACCATTTTACAGTTCAGATACTTTTGGGAGTAGAATCTAATATTTAAATTACTAGTTGTACTTCATGTATCACAAAATTATTTACATACCATGCCTACTCCATTAACTCAAGAACTCATACATTGGATTTCTTGATGGATTTCTCATTGGTTGAGAAAATAATTACCTCTTTTATTGACAGTGACTGCAGCAGATAAAATTGATAACATATTTATAAAATCTTACACAAGAGCACTTAAATATAATATCAATATTTAATTTATAAAGCTAACTGAACATTCTTACCTGTTCTGAAAATACTTTTGTAGAAATAAAAATGATGCCGTGATTTGCAATATTATGAATGAAATTGACATAATTTTTGAAAATAAAGGTTTTTGACCCCCACTTTAAAGATGCTAGTAAGCAAAGGTGTTTTTAAAATGCTAATATCAGTTATGTGAAATTTTCTCCTTGCCGCAAATTACAAGGAGACATGATTCACATGAAAGATATACAATAACTTCCATGTGACTATCTACTGTAGTTCTATGTAATGGTGGACAGATTCATATTTGCCCCTATATACAACAGGAAAACACTTTTATCTTGAATAGAGTAAAATATTTTCAACCACTCATTAACTAAAATTAATTTTATAATACTTTTCTAACCTTACTTAAATCATACTCCCATATTTCCACAGTTTCACCTTAAAGCAACTGAGATTATCCATGAATATATGACAATATATAAGTGAGTCTAAGGTCATTATATATTTTTTTGTTAAAATATTGGATCAAATTCAAATGAAGAATTCTCTTCTGAAAAGGTTTCTTTTATTGAATAATCTCTAGGGAGAAAAGACTTGGTTGATACAACAACAAAATTATTTAACTGCCAAGTGACATAGACTTTACTATGAAAAGAACAATTCCAAAGTAAGACTCTTAATAAACTATTATGAGTTTTTATAAATGTATTAGTATAAAATACTTAGATAAGACAAGTCGTACATGAACCAAAGTAAAAAGAAAGGCATCCCTAGCCTATTATCAGCCACATACCAGCAGAGAACTGCTTTACTCTACAGTGAAAGAGACTGTCCAAGAAGCTCTGAGTCCCTGCGCAGGGGAATATATATATACATATACATATATACATACATACATACATATATATATATATATATATATATATATATATATATAATCAGTATTCACTTTACATTCTGCTCACTACCCCCCAATTCTTCCCCCAACCCACCTCCCCTTCTTCTCTAAGTGGGTGAGGATTCCTGGGAATCCCCCTACGCTGCACATCAAGTCTACAAGGCTAGTGTCATCTTCTCTCACTGAGACTAAACAAGTCAGCCCAGATAGAAGAACATGTATGTACAGGCAACAGCTTTTGGGGTAGCCCCTGCTCCAGTTGTTCAGGACCCACGTGAAGACCAAGCTGCACACCTGCTACATATGTGCAGGGAGACCTAGACCAACCTGTGTATGTTCTCTTGTTGGGGATTCAGTCTCTGAAGCACCTGGGGTCCAGCTTAGTTGACTCTGTTGGTCTTACAGTGGAGTTCCTATCCCTTTCAGACCTAGAATACTTCCTCCTATTCTTTTTTATTACATATTTTCTTTATTTACATTTCAAATGTTATCCCCTTTCCTCATTTCCCCTCTAAAGATCCCTTATCCCACCCCACCCCCTCCACCTGCTCACTAGTTCACCCACTCCTGTTTCCCTGTCCTGGCATTCCCCTACATAAAAATGTATATACTTTGGTCCTTCTTAGAAGGGGGATCAAAATACCCATGGGAGGAGCTACAGAGACAAAGTGTGGAGCAGAGACTGAAGGAAAGGCCATCCCATCTGGGGATTCATCCCATATATAATTATCAAACACAGGCACTATTCTGGATGCCAACAAGTGCTTGCTAACAGGAGTCTGATATTGCTGTTTCCTGAGAAATACAGAAGAGGATGCTTTCAGGCATCCATTGGACTGAGCACAGGGTCCCAAATGGAGGAGCTAGAGAAAGGACCAAAGGAGCTGAAGGGGTTTTCAGCCCCATAGGAAGAACAACAATATCAAACAACCAGTGTCCCCAGAGCTCCCAGGAAATAAACCACCAACCAAAGAGTACACATGGAGGGGACACATGGCTCCAGTCACATATGTAGAAGAGGATGGCCTCGTGGGGCATCAATGAGAGAAGAGGCCCTTGGTCCTGTGAAGGCTCGATGCTCCAGTGTAAGGGAATGCCTTCTTCCTTCCCCCTAAAAGTCACAGAAATTTTAAACTGCAGAATCTGTTGTCATTGACATCAAAATTATTGAAAAGACAGCCAGTCAAAGTTCTGAACATTTGAATGGAATAGAGACATTTGAATGATTCCAGATTCTCTATGGAGCTGTAGTGAATTTAGTCTACTCATTTGGCCCCTCACATTAACGCAATACTAGTGGAATAACTGTTTCTGATCATGAGATGTTGATCACTACAGTGCCTAGAGTTTCCAGTATTGTCCCTATAACTATACCTGCCATTCACTTCATTGAGTCCAGTTCATCATGGTTTTATTTGTAAATTGTTATTATGTGTCACAACAGCCTCACAGATTCCACAAAAATTCAGCTATTTCAGTTTATCTAATATACAGATAAAATAACATCCTCCAACATTTCTAGTTATGTCATTATTATGCTTCTCTCTCACTGGTAAGTTTTAAAAGATATGTTAAATGTATATTCAACATGAGATAACAATCTAACATAATAAAACTTCTGAGAGTTTAATTATTACTTAAAGAAATTAGACATTCACATGTTATTCTCTTTCCTATTGAGTTCACAGAAAAATGATATTTCTTTCTTATCTGATTGAAGTTGCTATATCACATGATACTTGTGAGTTACCATCAGTAACCATCAACCACCAGAGACCACCATTACCAATCTACATGCAGCAGCTCAGCAGCTTTTATTAAATGCACTGAAGATATCTTGGAACACAGAAAGAACAAATCCTGGAATGATCATTGCAACTCCTGGCCTGTGAAAGCTGTCATTTTCAGATATACCATGTCCACAATCCTAGGAAATCAGGAGTTACATGTCTGGTGGCTGAAAACGCCACCCAATTAATGAACTCATCCCTGAAATCATAGCAACACATTCCAGTCCTGTGAAAGCAGACATCCCTGAAATCATGAGAGTGGACACCAGCCCAGGAAAACATCAATATCAGGTTGCCAGTCAGTCATTGCAAGGGGACCCAAAATTTTTTTATCCTTTCATTTTTTATTGGATATTTTCTTTATTTACATTTCAAATGTTTTCCCAATTCTAGGTCTCCCCTTCTGAAACTCCCTCCCCTACCCCTCCACCCCAGTCTCTATATGGGTGGTGTTTCCCCACCCATCTACCCTACTCCAGTCTTCTGGTCCTTGCATTTCTCTACACTAAGGCATTGAACACTCTCAGGCCAAAGAGTCTCTCCTCCCACTGATGTCCAACAAGGACATCATGTGCCAGATAAGTGGCTAGAGCTGTGTGTCCCTCCATTCCATGTGTATTCTTTTGTTGGTAGTACAGTCCCCAGGGATTTCTAGGCGGTTTGGCCAGTTAAAACTGTTGCTCTGTCCATGGGGCTGCAAATCCCCTCACCATCTTCAGTCCCTTCTCCAACTCCTCCATCAGGGACCTCATGCTCAGTCCAATGGTTGGCTGCAAGCATCCACCTCTGACTTTGTCAGGCTCTGGCAGAGTCTCTCAAGAAACAGCCATATCAGGCTCCCTTCAGCAAACACTTTCCAACAACCATAATAGCATCAGGATTTGATGACTGTATATGAGATGGATCCCCCGGTTGGGGCAGTCTCTGTATGGCCTTACCTTCAGTCTCTGCTCCACACTTTGTCTGCCTGTGACGATGTACCATATTTTCTCCATTCCTCTGATGAGGGACATCTTGGTTGTTTCCAGCTTCTGGCTATTATAAATATTGCTGCTATGAACATAGTGAAACATGTGTCCTTATTACATGTTGAAACATCTTCTGGGTCTAGGTCCAGGAGTGGTATAGGTGGGTCCTCAGGTAGTTCTATGTCCAATTTTCTCAGGAACCACCAGACTGATTTCCAGGGCTGTTGTACCAGCTTTTAGCTCCTTTGTCAAAGATCAAGTAACTATAGGTGTGTCCCGTCCAGCAGGACCTAGTTATTCTGTGGGTCGAGGAGGACCGAGGCCTGCAAGAGAAGCAGGCCGAGAAAGGGGAGCAAGACCAAGCAAAGCGTTGTCAAGGTCTGTTTAATGAAGGCTAGGAGCCTGATTATAAGCACACAGTGAGAGAAAATAGGGAGGGGTCGAGGAGGCATAATAAAATACAGAGAAAGGGATGGACATCTGGGACATGCTGATTACAGGCTTCTTGCAACTTATCTTGGAATGTGGAGCCTAAAACAGTCCCGGGCAGCCTTCAAACATTCTGCAGTTTATCTTGGAGTGCCCGTCCTGACTAAACAGTCCCAGGCACCAAATGGAGACAAGAAGGAGAGAGTGAACCTGGCAGTCCCAGGCGCCAGGTGGAGACAATGAAGGAGGGGGTGACATAATTCCCTTCAAAGGGTCAGCAGATCTTTAGGGTGAGAGTAACTTCAGGACCTAGTTTCCCACAGTTTGGTCTCTCACATAGGTGCATAGGATCATTTCTGGGTCTTCAACTGATCTATCTTCTTTCTTTGTTCCAATACCATACAGTTTTAAATCACTATTGCTCTGTATTGCTCTGTAATAATACAGACTGAGGTGAGGGGTGGTGGTTCTCCCAAAAGTTCTTTCCTGTGGAGAATAGATTTTGCTATTCTGTTTTTTTTTCTCTTTCTCTTTCTCTTTCTCTTTCTCTTTCTCTTTCTCTTTCTCTTTCTCTTTCTCTTTCTCTTTCTCTTTCTCTTTCGTTTTCGTTTTCTTTTTCTTTTCTCTTCTTTTCTTTTCTTTTCTTTCTCTTTTTGTTATTCTAAATGAATTTGAGAATTGCTCTTTCTAACTCTGTGAAGAATAGAGTTGGAATTTTGATGGGAATTGTATTGCATCTGTAGATTGCTTTCAGCAAGATGGCCATTTTTATTATATCAATCCTGCCAATCCACAAGCATGGGAGATCGATCTGTTTTCTGAGGTCTTCTTCAATTTCTTTCTTCAGAGTCTTGAAGTTCTTGTCATACAGATCTTTAACTTGTTTGGTTAGAGTCACACCAAGATATTTTATATTATTTGTGACTATTGTGAAGGGTGTTGTTCCCCTAATTTCTTTCTCAGCCTGTTTATTCTTTGAGTAGAGAAAGGTTACTAATTTGTTTGAGTTAATTTTATATACAGTCACTTTGCTGAAGTTGTTTATCAGCTGTAGGAGTTCTCTGGTGAAATAGTTGGGATCACTTATGTATACTATCATATCATCTGCAAGTAGTGATATTTCGACTTCTTCCTTTTTGATTTATATCCCTTTGACTTCCTTTAGTTGTCTAATTACTCTAGCTAGAACTTCGAGTACTATATTGAATAACTAGGGGGAGAATGGGCAGCCTTGTCTAGTACCTGATTTCAGTGGGATTGCTTCAAGTTTTTGTCCATTTAGTTTAATATTGGCTACTAGTTTGCTGTATATTGGTTTTACTATGTTTAGCTATAGGCCTTGAATTCCTGATCTTTCCAAGACTTTTAACATAAAGTGATGATGAATTTTGTCAAATGCTTTCTCAGCATCTAATGAAATGATCATGTGTTTTTTTTTCCTTTGAGTTTATTTATGTAGTGACTTACATTGATGGATTTCTGTATATTGAACCATCCCTGCATCCCTAAAATAAAGCCTACTTGATAGTGACGAGTGATCATTTTGATGTGTTCTTGGTTTTGGTTTGCTAGAATTTTATTGAGTATTTTTGCATTGATATTCATAAGTGAAATTGGTCTGAAGTTCTATTTCTTTGTTGGATCTTTGTGTGGTTTTGGAATCAGAATAATTGTGGCTTCATGAGTGAATTGAGTAATATTCCTTTTGTTTCTATTTTGTGTAATGGTTTGAAGAGTATTATTGGTGTTAGGTCTTCTCTGAAGGTCTGATAGAATTCTGCACTAAACCTGTCTGGTCCTGGGCTTCTTTTGCCTGGGAGACTCTTAATGACTGCTTTTATTTCCTTAGGGGTTATGGGACCATTTAGACAGTTTATATAATCCTGATTTAACTTTGATATTTGGTATCTGTCTATAAAATTGCCCATTTCCTGCAGATTTCACAGTTTTGTTGAATATAGGCTTTTGTCATAGGATCTGATGATTTTTTAAAAATTTTTTCTCAGTTTCTATTTTTATATCTCCCTTTTCATTCTTGATTTTGTTTATTTGGATACTGTATGTGTGTCCTCTGGTTAGTCTGCCTAAGGGGTTATCTATCTCGTTGATTTTCTCAAAGAACCAGCTCCTGGTTTGGTTGATTCTTTGTATAGTTCTTTTTGTTCCTTTTTGTTTGATTTCAGCCCTGAGTTTGATTATTTCTTCCCACCTACTCTTCTTGTCTGTATTTGCTTCATTTTGTTCTAGAGCTTTCTGGTGTGCTGTTAAGCTGCCAGTGTGTGTTCTCTCCAGTTTCTTTTTGGAGTCACCCAAAACTCTTAATTTACAATTCTTGTTTAATAACCAATAACATGTCTAATGAGGAGATAGTCTTATACTATCTATAATTCAGAGTCTATACCAGAGTTTTTGCACAGAATTAATTATTTCAGACTTTTTCAAGATGTTAAAGGATTTAAAAGAGGAGCAATAACTGCATTTAAAAAGCTATAGATTTATCAATAGCAAGTTCTTATACTGGATACATGAAATAGTCAATGGCATTAGGGCTACAGAAATGAAAAATTATTAAGAAAGAGAATTTAACCAAAGAGTCTATAACCCTCCCTAGCCCATGTCAATTAAATAAAACAATGCGAACAAATCCAACAGACTTTCTGCTCATCATACAGTTCACTGGCTTACAGATGGCCCCATAGAAATTATAGGCCATCAGCACCAAGAAAAAGATCTGAGGACCAATAAATAAATATTGGCTAAGGAGTTGTCCTATACAATGTGTGATGAAAATAGTAGTTTGTCAGAGATTAAGTCTATGATCAAATCTTGTTAGAGGGATGTGGCACAAGCAACATGTGAGGGTAGCAGGCAGGAAGAAGTACAATGAATAACCTAAGGAATGGCTACCAATCTCTTTCTCTGCAATGGTCACATGGCTCACAGTTATCAAAATGAAGGTGAGTAAAACATTACAAACCGTGCTTTTGCCAAACAGGATCTTGAGTGAAGCCTAGCAGGATAAATTTCATAAAATCGCTGCTTTTTCCCATTCAGAACAGGATCTGTCATGAAGTTGTGAACACAGTTGTCATTCCATCAAGACATAGAGCATATCTTCATCATGATCTACTGTTAAAGTTAAGGCCTGGTTTTTCATTCCATTTCGATACTGCCAGAAATAAGACTCAGATGCAAATATACTTATAATTAAGTTGGCCATATAGCTAGGCTCTTCTCTGACTAGACCACATTAGAATTTATCCATGTATTTTAACATACATTCTGCCACAGGACTGGTTACCAGTGTTCAGTTACCAAGTGTCTGTCTCCTCACATCTTCCCAAGCATATTATCCTATACCTGACTCTATCCCAGAATTCCTTCTCTCTCCTGGATGTCTCACCTCCTAGTGCCTGCCTAAGCCATAGGTCATAAGCTTTTTAATTAACAGGTAATATAGCCATAAAATACACAAGATATTCTCTCTACAATCTTCTATGGTGGTAAGCATGCAGTTAACATTTAATAAGCAGTTCTGAGTTCATCTCTCAAGAAATATGGTAAAGCTTCTAAAGATGATTCTATTTGACCTCAAATGTTTTAGTTTAGTTTCCACACACAAAGAACTACCTTGTCTTTGAGAGCCTCTGCACAATAGTTACTTGTACATTTAAACTTATTTTTAAAAGGTTACCCTTAGCATTATATCAAATAAAACAATGAGAGTGGTCCTACTATTCAGAATGTACTCTCTATGATGAAGAAAGAGACAATATATCAACTAATATAGAGTCATAAGTTACAGATGGTTGTATTGTGAAGAATATCTTTAAAATTTTTGCATCTCCAGAAACATCAGTTCATTGCTGATACTGCCCTAGGTGGAAATTTCAGAGGTTGTAGCTTCATGGAGCTGCAATTTCATGTTAAGAGAATTCATTTTAAACTTCATTATATATTTACTTAGAAAATTATCTTGAAGATTTATCTGATTCTGACAAGTGTTGCAAAAGCAGTAACAAGTTCATCTATGCCTAAACACAATTCAGAACACAATTATATTCACTATCCTGATTGTGTACAAATATGAACTCATTCAGGTGTTCTACCATCACTGCCACCAACTATTTAAGCAATGGTTAATAATTTTTAATCCTGAAATTACTTGGTTGCTAAAACTAGAGAAAATAGAAACTGGGAAATAGAGAATTATAGATCTTGGTATAATTCATAAATAATACTGAGTACAGATATTCCAGGTCTCATAGAGCACCAAAATAAATGGTAAAACTCATACCAGCTAAAAAAAAATACATGAACTGCATTATTTATGCACAAATCAGTATATAAATTACAAAATAAAAGATAAAAGAAGATGTAGTCAGGATCTTCTCCAAAGAAGCACTGCCTCTTCTATTCAGACTGTTTTTGTCCTTTTTTTCACTTATAAATAATGTTAAAAAAAATCCAAGCTTAGATTATTACTTTAAATTGCTGATCAATCACAAAGATGTTGTGATGAATACTGTAGTCAAATAATGCTTTCAATTTTCAGCAGGTAATAGAGACAAGAACCAGTGCAATTTGACAGAAAAGTGAACAATGGAAAATAAATTATCTTGGAGATTTAATTTATCTGATATGAAAGAACTCCATAGTGTAGGCTTAGATTTTTAAAAACCTACTTTTAAGGGGGGTTCTCAAATGCTTCAATCCCTCTTTTAGCCCACCATCCAAAGTAGGTGAGAAAAGATGGTAAATTAGGACAAAAGGATGTGGACACATTTAGGAGGAGTTCTTTGGGGTGATTCCAATCTCAGTTTGTCAGGATTCCAGCAATCCAGTATAGTAGTGTCAAGATGCCAAACATGAATCAGCAACAGTGGCACAATCCAGCAGACAAGCTAGACACCCTTACACACACACACACACACACACACACACACACACACACACACACACTGAATCAGCATAAGTCTGTAAGAGTAGCCAGAACCAGCCAGCTGGGTATCCAGGAAAAGTTCCCTGCCATGCCTTTCCCAAAGAAGTGAAGATTAGATGAGGTGTGAAAGCAAGGAAGTGTTGCAAAGCGAGGTATGCAAGCTCCCCCATCACTGTCCATTGAGTCATATTTATACTCTCTCCAAACATCACATGTCCTCCCATGGGTCTTGCCTCAGCAAAATATCATGTGAGTGTTTATCATATGGCACTACCAGACACTTCCACCTCTTCACAGTCTGTGGTTTGTGTTGAAACTTGAGGTTCTTTCACTCTTAGGACAATAACAATGAACAACAAAGCCAACACCCTAATACCTTTATTTAATCATATCTATCAGAGAGACATGATTTGCATGTAGTTCCCTGATTAGTTGTTGCGGAAGCTGCTGCTAGTGTTGTGTTATTATTGCACTTAATTATTATTATTATTACACTTAATAATTATTCTAGCCTAGCTGGAAGATAAATAATAATATATTTTAATTAGTAAACACTATACTAGAGATTAAATTCATAGGAATTAACTATTTTATCATTTGAAAGTGGAATAAATATTTACCTATGATGAAATGTGTTTAATCTATAGTCAAACAATACGATTTTGTTTGTATGGATTTAGTAGTGGTAGGGGCATGTGAAGTGAGATTTAGAATTTTATTTAAAAGAAGTTTGAGATGCTCCAACAAGAATTATAATTCCCATATAGCCAACTTATTCATGAAATTTGCACTTACAGCCCTATTGAGTGACATAAATATGAAAGTCATTTCTAGTTTTCAAAATGTTTAGTTCTGTAATTCCCATTACCTTTCAGTGCCATTTTTCAGCTTAATGTTCACTCATTAAAGTAAAATATAGTCGTTGGACTATATGGTACATTACGAACTTTATGATTTCAATTATTTGATTCGGTACTCTATAAACAGTTGAAGATGAATTATTTTTCAAAACCAACAGTTAAAAAACACGTTCTTGCTTTATAACCAGCCTCATAGTCAGTTTTGGAGAAGGATACATGAGGTACTGAGAAGAAGGAATATTCTTTTGTGTTTGGGTGAAATATTTTATAGATGTCTATTAGGTCAATTTGATTTATGTTGCTTAAGTTTTGGTTTTTCTCTGTTTAGTTTTTTCTAGATGACCTGTCAATGAGTGAGCATGGGATGATAAAGCCCCACACTACTAGTAGTGTTTTTGATGTACTTTTAAGCTTTAATGATGTTTCTTTTTTGAATGTGGGTGCCCTTGCTTTTGGGGCATACATGTTCAAAACTGAGATGTCATCATGGTAGATTTTTCATTTGATGAGTATGAAGTGTTCTTCATCATCTCTTTTTTTGAACAATTTTCACTAAATATTTACTTTACTAGATATTAGAATGGCTGTCTTGCTTCTTGGGTTTGTTTGCTTGGCAAACCTTTATCCAGCCCTGAACCCTGTAGTAATATTTATTTTTATTGTTGAGATATGGTTTTTGTGTGCATCAGAATGTTGAATCCTATTTTTCATCTAGTCTGTTATCCTGTGTCTTTTTATTAGGGAATGTATCTCATTGATGTTGAGAGATATTAATGATCAATGATTATTAATTCCTGTTATTTTGATGTCAGTGGTGTTACTCTCTGTGTCTCTTTCTCTCTCTGTCTCTTTCTGTTTCTCTGTGTCTCTGTCTCTCTCTCTGTCTCTCTCTCTCTGTGTCTGTGTGTGTGTTTGTGTGTGTGTGTGTGTATGTATTTCTCTTATTTTGTTTTTGCTATTGGGGAATTATTTATTTCCTGTGTTTTCTTGTGTGTAGCTAACTTCCTTGGTATGCTGCTTTCCTTCTAGTATTTTCTGTAGGGCTGCACTTGTGGATTGATATTGTTTAAACTCGTTTTTGTCTTAGAATATCTTGTTTTCGCCATCCAAGGTAATCAAGAGTCTTGTTGGGTATAATAGTTTAGATTGGCATCTGTGGTTTTTTAGAGGTACAAGATATCTGTCCAGGCATATCTACCCTTTAAAGTCTGTGTTAAGAAGTAGCCTGTAGTTCTGATAGGTCTGCCTTTGTATGCTATTTGGTAGTTTTCCTTTGCAGCTATGAATATTCTTTCTTTGCTTTGTAGATTTAGGATGATATCCTTTTCTGCTCCAATCTAACTGGTGTTCTGTAAGCTTCTTGTATATTTATAGTCATCTCTTTCTTTAGATTGGGGAAATTTTCTTTTATGATTTTGTTGAAAACATGTTCTGGATCTCAGAACTGGGACTCTTCACTTTCTTCTATCCCTACTATTTTTAGGTTAGGACTTTTCATTGTATTCCATATTTCTTGGATGTTGTGTGACAGGAATTTAACATTTCCTTTGACTGAGAATCAGTTTCTTTTATCATATCTTTTATGCCTGAGATTCTCTGTTACCATCCCTTCTGTTAGTGGTGCTGTGTCTGTAGTTCCTGTTCTCTTACCTAGCTTTTCCATCTCCAGGATTCCCTCAGTTTTTATTTTCTTTATTGCTTACATTTCCATTTTCAAGTCTTGGACAGTTTTGTTCCTTTTCTTCACCTGTTTAATTATATGTTCTTATATTTATTTAAGGGATTTATTTGTCTCCACTCTAAAGCCCTTTGTTTGATTTATTTTCTTATATTCCTTTAAGATATTTATTCATTTCATTTTTAAAGGCCTTTATCATCATTATAAGATTGAATTTAAGGTCATCTTCTTGTGCTTCAGTTTCTTTAGGCCATCCATGGTTTGTTGTCGTGTGATAGCTTGCTCTGCTGGTACCATATTGCCCTGGGACTTGTTGTGTTTTTACTCTGTCCTTTAGGCATCTGGTTTTCTCTGGTATTGACTTGATAATCCTGATAGCAGCAGGACTTCTCAGGAAGGTAAGGTAAGCCATAGGCCTGATAATGCAGATCAGGGTACCCTTCTCTGCTGACTGTGCCTCAGGCAGACCCCACTCTGCAGGCCTTATCCTGGGTGGACCCTACTCTTCAGGTTGTGCCCCAGTCAGACTGGACTGGGATCCAAACTGGTTAGTTCTTGGGCCCCATGAGGGCTTCCACAAGGACACAGGACACTCTTGGGGATCCATTATACTCTGAAAAACTTACCATATAAAATTTAAATTTTACCATATAAATATACCTATAATACTGAAGGAGACATAACAGGCTATATGGCAGAAAGTAGCTTAGAATAAATGAATTAAGTAAGTTATATATAAGCTAGTTGAGAACAAGCTTAAGCTATAAGGCCTAGCATTCATAAATAAATATTTGTCTCTCATTATTCATGCTGGTGGGTCAAAGACAGTAGTCAATGGCATCCAAATATGAGAGCATATATATCCAAGCTTCCGACCTGAGAAATGTCATGGGTAGAAAGTGGGTAAAACATTTCCCTAGCAATCTAGCAGGTTGGGAGGCTTGACTCCCTTAAGAGTGAACAGAGTTTTAGGGTACAGACTGCTACAAATTCTCTCAAGCCTGCAGTATGGTTAGTTGGCCCCTTACTCTCCTAAGGGACATGTGAGCACTCACAGAGTAGAAGTACAACCACCCTCCTGGACCATGCTGCTCCATATGAGGCTATTGCAGGTCCAGAGTGGGCAGAGGTCAGAGGCACCAACCTAGCCCTGTGTGGGAAAGAGCTAGATGGTAGACAGAGCCCAGGAGTTGGCAGCACAGCGGGCAGAATAGGTCCCTGCACAAAAGCTAAGGCTTCTCTGGTCAGTTGCTACAAGAGCTGAGAGGTAGAACAGCCCCTGTGAGCGGAGTAGCCTATGGGTAAAAGCCTACACCCGTGGACAGGGCTATAAGAGGAAAAGCTTGGCAAGTGGGCTTGCAGCGAGCTGAGCCAGAATAGAGCAGAAGTCTAGACCAACCTGAGAGGGCAGCAAAGCTAAATCTCAGAAGGGCAGAAGAAACATTTTCCCAGAGCCAGGGCCAGAGTGAGAAGCCCTGAACTTCTAGCCTGATAAGGTATTAAGTTTGAAAAAGAGGAGGGAAAAAAAACCCTCATGTAAAGAAAAAAAAATCATAGAAAAAATAATTTGAAAATAATAAAGTGAAGTCTCTGAAGAAAGGAGAGAGTTAGAATAAAATTTAAAAATGTATTCTGTGTTAAAATAAAATGGAAATCATAATGACAAAGGGCATTGGGATCCTATAGCATTTTGTTTTGATTATCAGCATATTAATGATTTTTGGTAATGATTGCAATTGTATATGTCCTTTTAAAAATAGATTAGAATAAAACAGACTTGGATTAAAAAAGGGCTAAAGAAATCCGTGCTCGTCGGCCATCACTGGAAAGAGAGGCCCATTGGACATGCAAACTGTATATGCCCCAGTACAGGGGAACGCCAGGGCCAAAAAAAAAAAAAAAATGGGAATGGGTGGGTAGGGAAGTGGGTGGGAGGGTATGGGGGACTTTTGGGATAGCATTGGAAGTGTAATTGAGGAAAATATGTAATAAAAAAAAGAGTCAAAAAAAAAAAAAGAAAAAGAAATCCGTGCTCAGTTACAAAAAAATGGAATAAAAATTAGACAATCCTTTGAATCATAAAGGATTTTCAGATGAATCCAAGCTAAAGCCTACACTGCCACCTTGTGATAAGACTGCAAAAGTGACAGTCTAAATCCATTAAAAACCCTAAAATGATTTTTCTAGCTATGATAAGGGAATTAGATGCATATGTGAGAAATCCATTTTATGACGAATTCAGGTGCAGCCTATAGATGCACTAGGCTTAAAAGATTTTAAAAAGCAGCAATGAACTATGGCTTACATTCACCATATATTAAAACACATAATTAGTAACTGGGCCACACATAAATCAGATAATTCCAAAATACTCGAAAGATCTGATGACAGCCATTTTAGCCCTAATCTATAATGTCTAACATGACAGAAGGATGAGGCTTTGGTTATGAAGCAACAAAATAAAATTAGAGGTACTAATATTGTCAAGGATCAGTAACTAAGTGAAGACCCACATTCTGAGTTAACAGTACAGGTTATGGCCAGCCCCTCCATTTTCCACCTGAACCAGTCGGAGGCCACCAGGGTCCCCAGTGTACTCTCCATGAGGCGGGACCTCGGAATCACCTCGGGATCACAGGTGAGTAGAATGCAACATCAACTCCAAAGAATCACAGAGGGTCTTGTGACAGCAGGAACAGGGACAGAGGAACCCCACCCCACCAGAGGCTGGGATCAGTTCCAGTCAGGGCCAGCCCCTCAATCTTCTGCTTGAACCCAGCCGAGGGTGCCAAAAGCCCCAGAGGACTCTCCACTCTGCAGGACCCCTAGCACACCCAGAACCTCATGATCACAGGAGAGCACGTGGGCAACAGAAGCAACAGAGCTTCTTGGAAAGGGTCCTGTTGGGCCTTCATCATTAGCCAGGAGTCAGAGCTGAGACCCAGACAGCTGGGCACCTTTCTTGCCAGAGGAGAGTCAGCCTACAGGGAGGGCTCTGACCCCAGGATTCAGGTGGTAGATCAGAGCTCCAGACTTCTGGACACCTGCCCTGCACGAGGAGAACTTGCCTGCAGAGAGTGCTCTGAACAATGGGACTCAGGTGAGAGTTGGATCCCCAGGATGCTGACTGACAGAGGCTAACAGAATCAAAGGAGGATCAAGCTGTACCAACAGACAGCTTGAACATTAACACCAGAGATTAACAGATGGCAAAGGGCAAATGTAAGAATCTTACTAACAGAGACAAAGAACACTGGGCATCATCAGAACCCAGTATGCCCATAAAGCAAGGCCTAGATACCCCAACACATCCGAAAAGCAAGACACGGATTTAAAATCATATCTCATGATGGTAGTAGAAGATTTTAAGAAGGGTGTTAATAACTCACTTAAAGAAATATAGGAGAACACTGATAAAAAGGTAGAAGCCCTTAAAGAGGAAGCACAAAAATCCCTCAAGAAATTACAGGAGAACACTGCTAAACAGGTAGAAGTCATTAAAGAACTACAGGCAAACACTGCTAAACAGGTAGAAGTTCTTGAAAAAGAAACACAAAAACCCCTTAAAGAATTACAGGAGAACAAAACCAAACAGGTGATGGAATTAAACACAACCATCCAAGAATGAAAAATGGAAGTAGAAAAAAATGAAGAAAACACAAAGGGAGACAACTCTGGAGATTGAAACCCTAGGAAAGAAATCAAGAAACATAGATGAGAGCATCAGCAACAGAATACAAGAGATGGAAGAGAGAATCTCAGGTGCAGAAGATTCCATAGGGAACATGGACACAACAATCAAAGAAAATGCGAAATTCAAAAAGATCCTAACTCAAAATATCCAGGAAATCCAGGACACAATGAGAAAACAAAACCTATGGATAATAGGAGTAGATGAGAATGAAGATTTTCTACATAAAGGGCAAGCAAATAACTTCAACAAAATTATAGAAGAATATGTCCCATACCTAAAGAAAGAGATGCCTATGAACATAAAAGAAGCCTACAGAACTCAAATAGATTGGACCAGAAAAGAAATTCCTCCTGACACATAATAATCAGAACAACAAATGAACTAGATAAAGAGAGAATATTAAAAGTAGTAAGGGAAAAAGGTCAATTAACATATAAAGGCAGGCCTATTAGAATTATTCCAGACTTCTCACCAGACACTATGAAAGCTAGAAGATACTGGACAGATGTTATACAGACACTAAGAGAACACAAATGCCAGCCCAGGCTGCTATACCCAGCAAAACTCTCAATCACCATAGATGGAAAATCCAAAGTATTCCATGACAAACAAAATTCACACAATATCTTTCTATGAATCCAGCCATTCAAAGGATAATAATGGGAAAACACCAACACAAAGACAGAAACTACACCCTAAAAAAAGCAAGAAAGTTCAACAAACCTAAAAGAAGACAGCCACAAGAACAGAATCCCAACTTTTACAACAAAAATAAAAGGAAGCAACAATTACTTTTCTTTAATTTTTCTTAACATCAATGGACTCAGTTCCCCAATAAAAAGACATAGATTAATAGACTGACTACACAAAAAGGACCCAACATTTTACTGCTTGCAGGAAACTCACCTGAGGGACAAAGACAGACACTACCTCAGAGTAAAAGGCTGGAAAATAATTTCCAAGCAAATGATCCAAAGAAGCAAGTTGGAGTGGCCATTCTAATATCGAATAAAATAAACTTCCAACTCAAAGTTATCAAAAAAGACAAGGAGGGGAAGTTCATGCTCATCAAAAGTAAAATATACCAAGACGAACTCTCAATTCTAAATATCTATGCTCCAAATGCAAGGGCAGCCACTTTCATTAAAGAAACTTTAGTAAAGCTCAAAGCACACTTTGCTCCTCATACAAAAATAGTGGGAGACTTCAACACCCCACTCTCACCAATAGACAGATCCTGGAAACAGAAACTAAACAGAGATACAGTGAAACTAACAAAAGTTATGAAATAAGTGGATTTAACAGATATCTACAGAACATTTTATCCTACTACAAAAGGATATACTTTCTTTTTTTTTTTCCATTTTTTATTAGGTATTTAGCTCATTTACATTTCCAATGCTATACGAAAAGTCCTCCATACCCACCCACCCCCACTCCCCTACCCACCCACTCCCCCTTTTTGGCCCTGGCGTTCCCCTGTACTGGGGCATATAAAGTTTGCATGTCCAATGGGCCTCTCTTTCCAGTGATGGCCGACTAGGCCATCTTTTGATACATATGCAGCTAGAGTCAAGAGCTCCGGGGTACTGGTTAGTTCATAATATTGTTCCACCTATAGGGTTGCAGATCCCTTTAGCTCCTTGGGTACTTTCTCTAGCTCCTCCATTGGGAGCCCTGTGATCCATCCATTAGCTGACTGTGAGCATCCACTTCTGTGTTTGCTAGGCCCCGGCATAGTCTCACAAGAGACAGCTACATCTGGGTCCTTTCAATAAAATCTTGCTAGTGTATGCAATGGTGTCTGCGTTTGGATCCTGATTATGGGGTGGATCCCTGGATATGGCAGTCTCTACATGGTCCATCCTTTCATCTCAGCTCCAAACTTTGTCTCTGTAACTACTTCCATGGGTGTTTTGTTCCCAATTCTAAGGAGGGACATAGTGTCCACACTTCAGTCTTCATTCTTCTTGAGTTTCATGTGTTTCGCAAATTGTATCTTATATCTTGGGTATCCTAGGTTTGGGGCTAATATCCACTTATCAGTGAGTACATATTGTGTGAGTTCTTTGTGAATGTGTTACCTCACTCAGGATGATGCCCTCCAGGTCCATCCATTTGGCTAGGAATTTCATAAATTCATTCTTTTTAATAGCTGAGTAGTACTCCATTGTGTAGATACCACATTTTCTGTATCCATTCCTCTGTTGAGGGGCATCTGGGTTCTTTCCAGCTTCTGGCTATTATAAATAAGGCTGCTATGAACATAGTGGAGCATGTGTCCTTCTTACAGGTTGGGGCATCTTCTGGATATATGCCCAGGAGAGGTATTGCTGGATCCTCCGGTAGTACTATGTCCAATTTTCTGAGGAACCACCAGACTGATTTCCAGAGTGGTTGTACAAGCCTGCAATCCCACCAACAATGGAGGAGTGTTCCTCTTTCTCCACATCCACGCCAGCATCTGCTGTCACCTGAATTTTTGATCTTAGCCATTCTGACTGGTGTGAGGTGGAATTTCAGGGTTGTTTTGATTTGCATTTCCCTGATGATTAAGGATGTTGAACATTTTTTCAGGTGCTTCTCTGCCATTCTGTATTTCTCAGGTGAGAATTCTTTATTCAGTTCTGAGCCCCATTTTTTAATGGAGTTAATTGATTTTCTGAAGTCCACCTTCTTGATTTCTTTATATATGTTGGATATTAGTCCCCTATCTGATTTAGGATAGATAAAGATCCTTTCCCAATCTGTTGGTGGTCTTTTTGTTTTATTGACGGTGTCTTTTGCCTTGCAGAAACTTTGGAGTTTCATTAGGTCCCATTTGTCAATTCTCGATCTTAGAGCACAAGCCATTGTTGTTCTGTTCAGGAATTTTTCCCCTGTGCACATATCTTCAAGGCTTTTCCCCACTTTCTCCTCTATAAGTTTCAGTGTCTCTGGTTTTATGTGAAGTTCCTTGATCCACTTAGATTTGACCTTAGTACAAGGAGATAAGTATGGATCGATTCGCATTCTTCTACATGATAACAACCAGTTGTGCCAGCACCAATTGTTGAAAATGCTGTCTTTCTTCCACTGGATGGTTTTAGCTCCCTTGTCGAAGATCAAGTGACCATAGGTGTGTGGGTTCATTTCTGGGTCTTCAATTCTATTCCATTGATCTACTTGTCTGTCTCTATACCAGTACCATGCAGTTTTTATCATAATTGCTCTGTAGTAAACCTTTAGGTCAGGCATGGTGATTCCACCAGAGGTTCTTTTATCGTTGAGAAGAGTTTTTGCTATCCTAGGTTTTTTGTTATTCCAGATGAATTTGCAAATTGCTCCTTCCAATTCGTTGAAGAATTGAGTTGGAATTTTGATCGGGATTGCATTGGATCTGTAGATTGCTTTTGGCAAGATAGCCATTTTTACAATGTTGATCCTGCCAATCCATGAGCATGGGAGATCTTTCCATCTTCTGAGATCTTCTTTAATTTCTTTCTTCAGAGACTTGAAGTTTTTATCATACAGATCTTTCACTTCCTTAGTTAGAGTCATGCCAAGATATTTTATATTATTTCTGATTATTGAGAAGGGTGTTGTTTCCCTAATTTCTTTCTCGGCCTGTTTATTCTTTGTATAGAGAAGGGCCATTGACTTGTTTGAGTTTATTTTATATCCAGCTACTTCACCGAAGCTGTTTATCAGGTTTAGGAGTTCTCTGGTGGAATTTTTAGGGTCACTTATATATACTATCATATCATCAGCAAGAAGTGATATTTTGACTTCCTCTTTTCCAATTTGTATCCCCTTGATCTCCTTTTGTTGTCGAATTGCTCTGGCTAATACTTCAAGTACTATGTTGAAAAGGTAGGGAGAAAGTGGGCAGCCTTGTCTAGTCCCTGATTTTAGTGGGATTGCTTCCAGCTTCTCTCCATTTACTTTGATGTTGGCTACTGGTTTGCTGTAGATTGCTTTTATCATGTTTAGGTATGGGCCTTGAATTCCTGATCTTTCCAAAACTTTTATCATGAATGTGTGTTGGATATTGTCAAATGCTTTTTCTGCATCTAATGAGATGATCATATGGTTTTTGTCTTTGAGTTTGTTTATATAATGGATTACATTAATGGATTTTCGTATATTAAACCATCCCTGCATCCCTGGAATAAAACCTACTTGGTCAGGATGGATGATTGCTTTAATGTGTTCTTGGATTCGGTTAGCGAGAATTTTATTGAGGATTTTTGCATCGATATTCATAAGAGAAATTGGTCTGAAGTTCTCTATCTTTGTTGGGTCTTTCTGTGGTTTAGGTATCAGAGTAATAGTGACTTCATAAAATGAGTTGGGTAGAGTACCTTCTACTTCTATTTTGTGAAATAGTTTGTGCAGAACTGGAATTAGATCTTCTTTGAAGGTCTGATAGAACTCTGCACTAAACCCTTCTGGTCCTGGACTTTTTTGGCTGGGAGACTATTAATAACTGCTTCTATTTCTTTAGGTGATATGGAACTGTTTAGATGGTCAACTTGATCCTGATTCAACTTTGGTACCTGGTATCTGTCCAAAAATTTGTCCATTTCGTCCAGGTTTTCCAGTTTTGTTGAGTATAGCCTTTTGTAGAAGGATCTGATGGTGTTTTGGATTTCTTCAGGATCTGTTGTTATGTCTCCCTTTTCATTTCTGATTTTGTTAATTAGGATTTTGACCCTGTGCCCTTTAGTGAGTCTAGCTAAGGGTTTATCTATCTTGTTGATTTTCTCAAAGAACCAACTCCTCGTTTGGTTAATTCTTTGAATAGTTCTTCTTGTTTCCACTTGGTTGATTTCACCCCTGAGTTTGATTATTTCCTGCCGTCTACTCCTCTTGGGTGAATTTGCTTCCTTTTTTTCTAGAGCTTTTAGATGTGTTGTCAAGCTGCTAGTATGTGCTCTCTCCCGTTTCTTCTTGGAGGCACTCAGAGCTATGAGTTTCCCTCTTAGAAATTCTTTCATTGTGTCCCATAGGTTTGGGTACGTTGTGGCTTCATTTTCATTAAACTCTAAAAAGTCTTTAATTTCATTCTTTATTCCTTCCTTGACCAAGGTATCATTGAGAAGAGTGTTGTTCAGTTTCCACGTGAATGTTGGCTTTCCATTATTTATGTTGTTATTGAAGATCAGTCTTAGGCCATGGTGGTCTGATAAGATATTTGGGACAATTTCAATATTTTTGTATCTGTTGAGGCCTGTTTTGTGACCAATTATATGGTCAATTTTGGAGAAGGTCCCGTGAGGTGCTGAGAAGAAGGTATATCCTTTTGTTTTAGGATAAAATGTTCTGTAGATATCTGTCAGGTCCATTTGTTTCATAACTTCTGTTATTTTCAATGTGTCCCTGTTTAGTTTCTGTTTCCACGATCTGTCCATTGAAGAAAGTGGTGTGTTGAAGTCTCCCACTATTATTGTGTGAGGTGCAATGTGTGCTTTGAGCTTTACTAAAGTGTCTTTAAGGATATACTTTCTTCTCAGCACCTCATGGTACCTCCTCCAAAATTGACGATATAATTGGTCACAAAACAGGCCTCAACAGATACAAAAATATTGAACTTATCCCATGCATCCTATCAAATCACCACGGAGTAAGGCTGATCTTCAATAACAGCATAAATAATAGAAAGCCAACATTCAAGTGGAAACTGAAAAACACTCTACTCAATGATACCTTGGTTAAGGATGAAATAAAGAAATTACTCTTTAGAGTTTAACAAAGCCACAACATACCCAAAATTATGGGACACAATGAAAGCAGTCCTAAGAGGAAAACTCATAGCCCTGAGTGCCTACAGAAAGAAACTAGAGAGAACACACACTAGCAGCTTGACAGCACACTTAGAAGCTCTAGAATGAAAGGAAGCAAATTCACCCAAGAGGAGTAGATAGTAGGAAATGACCAAGTTAGGGGCGAACTCAAACACAGGGGCAAAGTCAACCAAGTGGAAACAAAAAGAACCATTCAAAGAATCAACCAAATGAGGAGCTGGTTCTTTGAGAAAATCAAAAAGATAGATAATCCCTTAACCAGACTAACTAGAGGGCACAGGGAGAATATCCCAATAAACAAAATCAGAAAAGAAAAAGGAGACATAAAGACAGAACCCGAGGAAAACCAAAACATCATCAGATCCTACTACAGAAGGATATACTCAGCAAAACTGGAAAACCTGAATGAAATGGACAACTTCCTAGACAGATACCAGGTACCAAAGTTAAATCAGGATCAAGTTAACGACCTAAACAGTCCCATATCCCCTAAAGAAATAGAAGCAGTCATTAATAGTCTCCCAGCCAAAAAAAGCCCAGGACCAGATGGGTTTAGTGCAGAGTTCTATCAGACCTTCAAAGAAGACATAATTCCAACTCTTCTCAAACTATTCCACAAAATAGAATCAGAAGTTATGCTACCCAATTCATTGTGTGAAGCCACAATTACTCTGAAACTTAAGCCACACAAAGATCCAACAAAGAAAGAGAACTTCAGACCAATTTCCCTCATGAATATCGATGCAAAATACTCAATAAAATCCATCACGACAAAGTAGGCTTCATCCCAGGGATGCAGGGGTGGTTTAATTTATGGGAATCTATCAACATAATCCATTATATAAAAAAACTCAAGGACAAAAATCACATGATCATCTCATTAGATGCTGAGAAAGCATTTGACAAAATCCAACAACCCTTCAGGACAAAGTCTTGGAAAAATCAGGAATTCAAGGCCCACATCTAAATATAATAAAAGCAGTATACAGCAAACTAGTAGCCAACATCAAACTAAGTGGAGTGAAACTGGAAGCAATCCCACTAATATCAGGTTCTAGACAAGGCTGCCCACTTTCTTTCTACCTATTCAATACAGTACTTGATGTACTACCCAGAGCAATTCGACAAAAAAGGAGATTAAGGGGATACGAATTGGAAAGTAAGAAGTCAACATATCACTATTTGCAGATGATATGAGAGTATATATACATGTGTGTGTGTGTGTGTGTGTGTGTGTGTGTGTGTGTGTGACCCTAAAAATTCTATGAGAGAACTCCTAAACCTGATAAACAACTTCAGTGCAGTGGCTTGATATAAAATTAACTCAAACAAATCCGTGGTCATTCTCTACACAAATGATAAACAAGCTGAGAACAAAATTAGGGAAACAACATCTTTCACAATAGTCACAAAAATTATAAAATATCTTGGTGTGACTCTAACTAAGGAAGTGAAAGATCTGTATGATAAGAATTTCAAGTCTATGAAAAAAGAAATTGAAGAAGATCTCAGCAGATGGAAAAATCTCCCATGCTCATGGATAGGCAGAATTAATATAGTAAAAATGGCTAGCCTGTGGAAAGCAATCTACAGATTTAACGCAATCCCCATCAAAATTCCAACTAAATTCTTCACTGAGTTAGAGAGTACAGTTTGCAAATTCATCTGGAATCACAAAAATACTAGGATAGTAAAAATGATTCTCAACAATAAAAGAACCTCTGGAATCACCATGCCTGACCTCAAGCTGTACTACAGAGCAATTGTCATAAAAACTGCATGGTACTGTACAGCGACAGAGGATAGATCAATGGAATAGAATTAAAGACCCAGAAATGAACCCACACACTTATGGTCACTTGATCTTTGACAAGGAAGCTAAAACCTTCCAGTGGAAAAAAGACAGCATTTTTCAACAAATGGTGCTGGCAGTGATCATATAGAAGAATGTGAATTGTTCCATTCTTATCTCCTTATACAAAGCTCAAGTCTAAGTGGATCAAAGACCTCCACATAAAATCAGAGACACTGAATTTTATAGAGGAGAAAGTGGGGAGTAGCCTCAAAGATATGGGCACAGGGGAAAAATTCCTGAAGAGAACAGCAGTGGCTTGTACTGTAAGATCTATAATCAACAAATGGGACCTCATCAAATTGCAAAGCTTCTATTAGGCAAAAGATACTGTCAATAAGACAAAAAGACCACTAACAGATTGGAAAAGGATTTTTACCTATCCTAAATCTGATAGGGGCCTAATATCCAATATACACAAAGAGCCCAAGAAGCTGGACTCCAGAACATCAAATAACCCCATTAAAAATGGGGTACAAAGCTAAACAAATAATTCTTCACTGAGGAATACTGAAGGGCTGAGAAGCACTTGAAAAAATGTTCACCATCCTTAATCATCAGGGAAATGCAAATCAAAACAACCCTGAGATTCCACCTCACACCAGTCAGAATGGCTAAGATAAAAAATTCGGGAAACTGCAGATGCTGGCAAGAATGTGGAGAAAGAGGAACATTCCTCCATTGCTGGTGGGATTGCAAGCTTGTACAACTACTCTGGAAATCAGTCTTTGGTTCCTCAGAAAATTGGACATAGTACTACCGGAAGATCCAGCAATACCTCTCCTGGGCATATACCCAGAAGATGCTCCAACATATAACAAGGACACATGCTCCACTATGTTCATAGCAGGCTTATTTATAATAGCCAGAAGCTGGAAAGAACCCAGATGTCCCTCAACAGAGTAGTGGATACAGAAAATATGGTACATTTGCACAATGGAGTATAACCTCCAACAAGCCTGCCTCCCTAGATCACTCTATTTTTCAGTCACTGTTGCTGCTGCTACCTGCTGGGAGTCCACCTAGCTATTCAGGAGACTACATGTGGTCACCTGCAGCTGAGCTCCAAGGAGGAATTGGCCAGAATGGGCCTCCCCTCTCCTTTATAAAGCATGTCCACCTCCATTAAAGATTAGAACCTTGAGCAGACTAGCATGTCTTGGTTCCATTATTTCTCTACCCGCCTAGGTTCCCTCTTGTTTTTCAGCTCCAGCTGCCTCCCAGACATGAGAGCTGCAGGCAGGCCCCAACAATGGATTACTACTCAGCTATTAAAAACAATGAATTTAGGAAATTCTTGGACAAATGCATGTATCTGGAGGATAACATCCTGAGTGAGGTAACCCAATCACAAAAGAAGTCACTTGATATGCACTCACTGATAAGTGGATATTAGCCCAGAAACTTAGAATCCCCAAGATACAATTTGCAGAACACAAGAAAATCAAGAAGAAGGAAGACCAACGTGTAGATACTTCATTCCTCCTTAAAATAGGGAACAAAATACCCATGGAAGGAGTTACAGAGACAAAGTTGGGAGCTAAGAAGGAAGGATGGACCATCCAGAGACTACCCCACCAGGGGATTCATCCCATAATCAGCCCCCAAACACAGACGTTATTGCATATGCCAGCAAGATTTTGCTGAAAGGTCGTCTCTTGTGAGGCTCTGCCAGTACCTGGCAAATACAGAAGCGGATGTTCACAGTCATCTATTGGATGGAACACAGGGCCCCCAATGGAGGAGTTAAAGGAAGTATCCAAGGAGCTGAAGGGGTCTCCAACCTTTTAGGTGGAACAACAATATGAACTAACCAGTACCCCTAGAGCTTGTGTCTCTAGCTGCATTTGTAGCAGAAGATGGACTAGTCGGCCAACATTGGGAAAAGAGGTCCCTTGGTCTTGAAAACTTTATATGCCTCAGTACAAGGGAAAGCCAGGGCCAAGAAGTGGGAGTGGGTGGGTAGAGGAACAGGGCGGGTGGCAGGGTATAGGGTACTTTCAGGATAGCATTTGAAATGTAAATGAAGAAAAATCTAATAAAAATTTAAAACAAAAGAGTACAGGTTACATGTGACTATGTCATCTTAGAACAATGTCTTAATAGCTTTAAATGTTTGGATACAGTTGAACAACAAGGATAATATGAATCACTTGAAAAGATAACCTAGGATTCAAATGAATCTTTCACTGACAAATAGGGCAATATAAGGTCCAAATGCTAGAGAAATTTTAATTGAAACTTTAGCTTTTGAAATGCTAATGCTGAATGCAAAAATTGAGTACATCTTTAAAGGCAAGATCCTCACCTCTTTGTAAATGGATTAAGACTACTGAAAACATTGGATCTAATGCTCACAATTCAGTTGTGGTTGGACAATTACAAAAGATATGAGAGCTCAAAATGTCAATTGCTGTGGATATAAAAGATCGGGTCTTTTCCTAAAGGGATAAGAGCAAACAGTTCCTAAGGATAATGTTTTCTCTAATAGTAATTCAGGGAGAAACTTTTCTGTGATATGTAGAAGATGTGGAAGGAAAAGACACAGGACTTATGAATGTAGGTCCTCCAAAGACACTCCAGGCAGTTCCTCGATATCAGAAAACTGACTAAGGAGCCTCACTCTCACTCAAGGCCTGACCAAAAAACCAAAATCCCAAAACAACAGTAACAACAAAACAAACAAACAAACATAACGTGAGCCATTTATTTTCTGCCAGCCAAGGAAAAACTTTTCTGTAAAGCAACTATATATTTTCAATAATTTCTTTGTTATTATAATGTCCTTTGATTTTCCAGGATGTAGGTTCAAGGCAATGATATAAACATAAATTAAATTCCTGCCCACAAAACCAAAACCAAAAACAGCAAGAACATTATAATGCTCCAACATTCAGTAAAATACAATTTAAATGTTATAATATAAAATATATTACTGGTATACCTTACAATCCTAGAGGATAATCAGTTGTGCAGAGATCTAGCAGTACTTTAAAGGGAGTACTCATTAAACACAAGGGGAATATAACCTATCCCAGAAATAGATTAAATAATGCTTTATTGATTTTTTTTAAATGTCAATGAGATAAAGTAGCATAGCTGTTGGAAAACACTGTATTTTATTTTAGAGTTTTAGAAATGGCTACTGAATTAAACCAGCCTAGATATTTTAAGAATGCATTAACTTCAGAATGGAAGTCAGGAATTGCATTGTGCTAGGTGAAATGTCATGTCTTTGTTTCAACAAGAAACAATGAGCTGTGATTCCTTCAAAATTAATCAAGATTAAATTTGATGGGGAAGAGCTTCCTTAAAATCTTGGCTGCAGACATGAAGGAAGACAAAGAATAACAAAACAAGTAGCATACATACTGATCACTCTACACTGGAACAGGTCTGAGACTAGTTAAGACATGAAGTTCTATGCGTAGCCAGTAAATCTTGTGGACTACAGAGTCCACAGGACTTATTACTACATGAAAATCTTTCATATGGAATGGATGGAGATCTACAATACAGTTTAGTTATGCAGTTCAAATGCACATATAAAGTTGGATATCCTTACTGCTCAAACAAAGATCAGAGAATCATTCATAGCTGATCTGGCCCAACTACACATCCCATATATGTGTTAAGCAGATATGCATATTACTTTTAAAAATTTATGTATTTTCAGAGCAAAAGGACCAGACAACAATGAAGTCGAGACAAGTAGCACAGGTGATCCAACATCACAGAGTGCTTCAATAGCTGTTTCCCCAAAACTACATTCAGGACAACTGCAAAGCAACTAGCTAAGATGGTCCATCCTCACAGACTCTTCCAACCAGGACTTCAGTGAAGCCCTGCACTTTCCCACTACACAGACTGGACAGCAAATGATACAGATAGCTTTCCTAAGACTTGCTCAATATTCCAATTTTCTTTATGCCCCCAAAGAATGCCATTACCCCCAGATGTAGATAATCTTTAAGAGCACAATGGCCCCATTTCCAGGAGTTGGGGTGAGTGGTTTTTGGTCATTAATGGGTAATGGATGTTTGTCATTGTTTAGGAGGGTTGGTCACAAGTTATTAATTGTCTTAGTCAGGGTGGAAAGAAAATAAAGGAGATTAGATTCAGCAATTTTTTCCTCTCTTTCTTTTTTTTTCCCCTCTATCTTTCTTTCTCTCCTGTATAGTGTTAGGAGACACAGAGGGTGGGGAGGGATGTAAAAGAGGTGTAGGAATGATAGGATAAAAGTATAGATTATTGAATCTACAAGCAACAACAAGCCAAGTGTTTTTACATTGGTATGGATTTTTGAATATTGATAGAAATTTAAGGTTGCTTTTGTTATGGGCATACAGGCTATATGTTACCTCCTTCCAGTCTAGTAAGGCTGGCTGTGACCATCCACCACTTAGGCAGAGCCACCTGCTGTGCTGCTTCTCATCACTCTCCTTTGATGTGCCACTACCTGCTACCCGCCTGAGGCCAAACTGGTTCTCTGAGATTTTCTGGAGTTAGCACCAAGGCTGATCTGACAACTTCAAAGGAACTTTGCTTGACTAGGAATGGGCCTCCCCTCTTCTTTATAAAGCGTGTTTGCCTACATTAAAGTTGAGTCTTGATCAGAATACAGTCTTGACTCCATTTCTCTCTTTACCCGCCTAGATCCCCTCTTTTCTTTCAGTTCCAAGATGCATCCCAGGCTCGAACCCAGACATGAGAGCTGCAGGCCTGCCCCAACAAATTGGCGTCCCACACGGGGCCTGAGAAAGGCAGAGGACACTGGAAGAAGCACTGCTGGTTTGGAGCTCCATGGAAGAAGAAAATAATTAAAGAAAATTTGTACCTGAACAGGAGAAGCAACAGGCATAAGGTTTCCAGGTGTGGTACAGTCTAAGCTGGAAGGGTGCTAAACCTGAGCACTGGATTCACTTAGGTGCAGCAGTGAGATTATCAGAATCTAGGAACATAACAGGCAGTTAGCTGCAGCTTCCAGAAGCTGCTTCTTAGGTGAGAGAGAAAAAAAGGTTTAGATTTAATAATTAGGCAGATTGGCCACAGTCAGAAACTGCATCAGGCGGGAAGAAAATGTCCCAGAAGCAGAGAGAAATTGTAGGGGTGCCCCACCTTGTTCTCTCTGGGTCCTACAGCAGAAGTTCTCTGCCCTCTTTGTGTTTTTGTCTAAGGTCTTGTCTAATGTCTGGTGCATCAGTCTGTTCATGTGTTCAATTCATGTATGTTCGTGTCTAGTCTGAATGAATGAATGTTCTGTGTTTTCATGTTGGTAGATAAAAGATGACTAAAACTTTCTCTGCTGATATAGCAAAGCTGAGAGTGGCCACAGGCTTTAGCCAAGATAAGGCACAGCAGGAGGGCCCCTCCTGGAGTTTTGTTGTTGTTGTTGATTGTTTGTTTGTTTGTTTTTTAAGAGAGTCTGCTGCCTTATGGTATTGGGGCAAAAAAGCTGATAGATGGTTTTTTCCTAAGAAAAATCTCTGCATTCGTGATTATTGCGTTTAGCTAATTACAAAGTGCTTTTTATTTTATAATTATAGCTAGAAAAATTAATATTCTCTGATTGGTCTAAGTGTAGCTGCTTCATTGGGTTTTTTTTACTGGTAATGTGCTCTGCATGTCTTCACAATTAGCTCATAAGTTATTGGCTATGATTAAATAATTGTTACATTGGTAACAGAGGGTTAGTCTTAAACTGGCAATTCAGGAGTTTTTCAAACACGTGACATAAGCAGGCCCAAAAAACTGGGCCTCCTAAGATACTTCTAGCAGAGATAATATTTAATGTGATTCATATTCTAAAAAAGTAGGATTAAGATAAGATTTAAAGCAATGTCTCTTTAATGAAGCATTAAAGAATACTGTCATGTATTCATAGGTATAAATTGGCAGTCAAACTTTGTAATATGATAGTAATGCTTCTAATATTGATTCTCAAAATGATAAATTGTTTTGAAATTGGGTTTTGCTTTCCCAAATTATAGTTATGGTCTAATATTGCAAAAGAAACTTAAAAGTTCTAAAATCTGATTTCTTGGCAGGAGGAACTAAGCTCGGAGCAGCCTCAGTGAGGTTTGTGTGACTTTCTTTTGTGTTACAAACAGTGACTAAAGAAGCTCTCCTTGCCCCTCTTTGCCTCCAGGGAAATTTTCTTTTAGCTAAAAGAGCACCTTTGCAGATCTAGCCAGATGCTGTTTTAATAAAGTTCTATTCATAGTTTATAAAGGGTCAATGAGACTGTAGAATTTATAAAGGCATTACAATCTGGTTTGCCTACTTTTTATATAGTTATTATAGATCCAAAAGTTTTTTTTTTTCCTTTTTATCTTAATAATTATAAAGGTTTTGCTTCTAATGAGTTTGTAATAACTGGAAAGTTTTGCCTCTAGTTATGGCTAAATATAGATCTACATTATGTAAGAAATTTTTATCATTTCTGCTTCTATACAAGAAGCCAAGAGTTTGAATCTTTCAGTGTATATTGCTTTCTAAGTGGAAAGTATTTCATTAGCTAATGCCTCTCAAGGGGAGTTTACTTAAAACCTTAGCTGTCATTAAGCTAACCCTAAACAGAGCCACTTAATCCTTACTGTAAACATTTATCTGGTTCCTGTTAATCCTTTTAAAGACATTCCTTTGTTTCCTGTCAGGTAATGTCGAAATATGTTGTCTGCTGTGACTTTCAACCCCCTTTTATTATCTGTATTCTTTGGCTCCAGGCCAGCCAGTAGCTGGCAGCTGTGGGGCAGGACCTTGGGCGTGCAGCAAGGTGATGCGAAAAGCCGCCAAAAAGCAGGCGGCTTTGTAGCGAACTCAGGGGAGGGCTTTGATTGCCATCGGCCCATGAGCCTCCACCTATCTCTGCTGGAGTAGCTGTATTTTTCCCGCTAAGGCCCGGGGTACCGCTGCCAGTGCCAGGGCTGCAGAGTTGCCGCTTGACATCAAGGCGAGCACTGCCTCGGCTTCAGAGATGCAGGGCTCAACAGTGGGTTAAAATTCAGAGTCCTTTTCAGAGTGACTCTGCATGCTAGGGTTGCAGGCCACCAGGACTAAGGAGGACTTAGGGCAAATGCCCCCCACCAGGTACCCTGTGGGTGTCAGGCCTGAGACTGCGGAGCCATGATGAGGCAGGTGGGTAGGGCGGAGGTAGCACTCACCTCAAAGCACAGTTTCAAAAATCTATTAAAACTACTGTGGTGCTAATAAAGAATTGTAAGATATATTCGTGTATTTTGGAAAACCTATAACAAAAATTGTGTCTTAGGAACCTGACAAAATGTCTGTTCCTTGTTCCAAACAGCATTTAATTTGGTTATTACAGAATATTAATAATTAATCTATTGCATACCATCATCTTTAATAAAATTGACAATCAGTATCCCAAAGATAAGTTAAAAATTGTTTTTATGCATGCTTCTATATCTTCTATAAATTCATGAATGCTGCATCCCAATTATTGTGTTTAAAAACAACCCCTCTATGGGAAATAAGTAGATGTAAATTAGATCACACACTTATTCTTTTCAGCTTCCCCCTGCTTCAGCACAGATAATTAAGCTGTGTGTTGTGGATGGTGTTTTAAAATGATGAACAATCAAACCTTAATTTGTATATTAATAGTCAATATTATATCTCAGAGCTCACAATTGCTTAAGATTGTTTGTCCCTCAGATGCTATTAATTCTCAAATTTGCAATTTCTTATGCATATACAACTCATAAGAAAAATGCTGTCCTTTTAAGAAGGCTGTTTTTAGACATTTAATAAATTGTTCTGGATTGTCTGGACATCTTAAAGCAATGCCATGCTAGATTTATATCTTAGGCAATCTATAGGTCCTACATATAAGATAGATTAGATATATAATATTGTTCTTTATATATTCAAAACAGTTATGGTTTAAGATAATATTTTAACATTCTTGGAAATTGTGCATGTCAATTTCTTTCCTATTAGCGTCCTCAATTACTACTTGTTTCCACATAAAAGTTATCCTTGAGGATAATCCTTGAGGACATATACATAATAAATTGCTACAAATAAATGCTCTTATTTCTAAGTTAATAAATAAATAAATTATGCACATGTGACTATTAATAACTTTTCAAGCTTTCTAGTTACAACCACTCTTTAAGAGAAACAATTGAAAGTGCTATTTGTCACTGCTCATATTACACTAAAACTGATTATAACAGTTAAGTATTTGAGATGTTTTGTCAACAAATTATTAATTCTCAAGGACAAGGTATTGTAGAACTTTAAAACTCTAGATTCTTAAAGACAAAGAAGGGGGAAATTATATCCCCATGCATATTATTTAGAGCATTTCTGTGCAAATTATTTAAATCATATTTTTATTTTAGAATTTTGAAATTTAGATGTCAAAGAATTTAATAAATGCTTTATAGTATCTTAAAAGGATCTACTTATTGGCATATGGCTTGATCCTGAACAGCTACCTTATTAGGAAAGGGAAAAACATAGGTTCTCTCCACAGAACACTGTAGAAGCATGATGGCTAATTCATGTGACAAGCTGGCAGGTGAGTTGGCTCAGTGCCATGACTGAAGTGACAAGGGAGCTAAATTGGGTACATGCTTTCCACCCATCCTTGCTTGCCATTTTTCCAGTTTGGACAAGTGAAGCTGCCTTGCTTCAAGCTTTTTAACTTTATGGCAAAGGAACATCAGAGACTGTATATTCTGACTTAGTAAGATTAGACATATAATATAGTCATAATGATTTTTCTCTTTTCTTCAATGTGACCAGTTATTCTAACTCAATCTTAGACTGGTCTAGTAATAATTCTAATATTAGAGATTCCTATTGTAGATAGCTAAAATTCTAATTACCTAGCAAAGTTAATTTAGAGCTCAGCCTCCACTTCCAGAGAATCTCTGGCCTTTCTGCTAAACAAAGCCAGTTCCCCCACACCTGGAGCTTAAAGCCTGAGCTTGGTCGTTGCTAATTTGCAACTGAATGGAGTACCTAGACTTCTTCAAAGAAGCTTTTATACTGTTGCCTTTCACTGTCCCACCTTTGTTTTTCAAGCAGGTCAGTTAACACCTTTCAGCCTGACTGCAGCAGGAGTAAAATCTTGCTTCCAACAACGCAGGTGGCAGTTATTATTATTGTCCATCAAGAAGCATTCTAGTACATATTGTGGCTTTGGTCTGATTGGGAATATGGTGTGCAATGAAGGCCTGACAGTCAGTGACAGGCCACCATATCACGGAATCATACCAATCTAAGACAGGGGTACATGCCAAAAGGCCATGGCTGTTGATAATACACCACAGAGCCATGTTTGTGTGAATTATTACACAAACTAGCTGCACATAGCCTCATATGACGGAATTGGATGGTTTGGGAGGATCTGAGATCCTAAGACAGGCGGGGCCACCAGCCACCATAATTCCCAGGCAGTACTTTAGAGCATAAATAAATTTTATGCCTCAGTCCAGTTTTGTTTAATATTATTTAAAGGGAGGAAAATGTTACCTCCTTCCAGCCTAGCAAGGCTGGCTGTGACCATCCACCACTTAGGCAGAGCCACCTGCTGTGCTGCTTCTCATCACTCTCCTTTGATATGCCACTACCTGCTACCTGCCTGAGGCTGAACTGGTTCTCCAAGATCTTCTGGAGTTAGCTATGAGCTGTGATTTTCGTGGGTTCCTACTAAAAGGCTGATCTGACAATTTCAAAGGAACTTTGTGTGACTGGGAATGGGCCTCCCCTCTTCTTTATAAAGCGTGTTTGCTAACATTAAAGTGGTGTCTTGATCAGAATATAGTCTTTACTCCATTTCTCTCTTTAACCGCCTACTTCCCCTCTTTTCTTTCAGTTCCAAGATTCATCCCAGGCTCGAACCCAGGCATGAGAGCTGCAGGCTGGCCCCAACAGCTATATATGTTTCAAATCTTGTCTAAGGTTTTGTGCTCATAACCACTGGGCAAAAGAGTGTTCTTGCCTTGCTTGCTGATCACATGCTGTCTAAACTGTGAACAAGCAGGGCTCTGGGAAGCTGATGGCTGAACTTTGCCAAGACAAGGTAAATCAATCCTTCATAATTGTTGCTTCACAATAAATCTGTCAGATATTCTGGGTCTGTAGGCTTGTATTCATCTTGGATGAATATCCAGGCAGTCAAAAGTCTCTGTCATTTCTATCGTTTTTGAAGTTGGTTACTATGTACACTGTTTACTTAGATAATATTTATCCTTTTTATCTCTCTGATAGGGTCGAAGGCTATATACTTATAGCCTCATATTAAGCCTAAGTTGCTTAAGATTTTAGAAACTGTTTTGCAGTTTAAAAGATGTTTTTAGGTTGATAAATGCAAGTTTTGATAGAAAGTGATTTAGGTACAAAATTTTGGACTCATCAATGTAGGATAGAGAGTGAAGTACTTGCTATAAGTTAGCTAAGTACAAATGATATTGTAGCTGTAATTCTTACCTGATAGTTCTTGTAATTGTTTTTATTATATATAGTTTATACTATATATATAGTTTATAGTTGATGGTAGAGCAATAGTTTTTTATTGAAAAAAAGAGGGGGAAATGTTGGGAAATCCTCTTGTGTATTGTGTAGAAGTTGTCTTTATATTATTTCAAATGTTGATTTTTGCATCAGTAGAGTGCTGAGTACTGTCTGTACTTTGGTGCTGCCAGTTTTATGAAGCACTACTTATCTCAATGTTTTATAAATATTCTTCTTCATCACCTTCTGACTTATCTAATGAACATATGACAGCCTATATTGGGGCAGAAGAGAAAAGGTAACAGAGATAAGATCGCTGGGAAAGAATCAAGAGCAAGAATTTTTTTGTCATCCAGACCCAGAGGAAGGAATGGGTACAAGGAATGAAGGAGAGATAATGGGCCACGTGGCAGAATTTATATTAGAATAGATGGATTAATAAAATTATACAAGCTAATTAGGAACAAGCCTAAGCTGTAAAGCCTAGCATTCATAAATAAATATATGTCAAGCTGTTGCATCAGAGACTTTGGTGGAACCAGATAAAGATGGCATATTCACAAATAATTTATATAATTTAATTCTAAAGTTCATCTGACATTTTAGAACAACACCAAAAAAATCAACAATACAATGACTGACTAGCACATACATTTCAGTAACTTTTAAACATCAATAGCTTCAATTCTCCAGACAAGTAACATAGAATGAGTGAATTGATTAGGAAACAAAATGCATCTATCTGCTGCCTATGAAAACCACATATCAGTTTAAACATGGGAAACACCTTAGAATAAAGGGATAAATAAAAGTAATCTAGTCACAAGGAACCAGAAAGCAAGCAGGCATCAATATCCTAATATCTGACAAAGTAGACTTGAAGCTAAAGCTAATCAAAAGAGAAAAAAAGAGATACTTCAGTCTACTCAAAGGAACTGTGGTGGTTTGAAAGGAATGGTACCCATAGACTCATGTGTTTGAATGCTTGGTCCAATATAAATGGCACTATTAGCAAGTGTGGCCTTGTTGGAGAAGGCATTATTTTGTTGGAAGAAGTGTGTCACTAGAGGGTGGGCTTTATGGTCTCAGAAACTCAAGCTATGTCTGATGGTTCAGTTCACTTCCAATCATGCCAATCCAGGTATAGAACTCTCAGCAACTTCTACAGCACCATGTCTGCCTGTATGCCTCATACTTTCTGCCAATGAGAATATTCATTTACACCTCTAAAACTGTAAGCCAGCCCAAATTGAATGTTTTTCTTTAGAAGAGTTGCCATAATCATGGCATCTCTTCACAACTAAGACAGGAACAGTTAACAAGAAAACATGGCTATCCTAAGTACATATTCACCAAACTCAGAAAAACACAATTTCATAAAAAATACTACCAGAATTAAAGAAATAGATTAACATTAATAAATTAATACCAGGTGACAGCAATACAACATTCTCTCCAATAGACAAACAAATAAAAAAAATCAGAATTCATTGATAACATGTATCATTTGGATTTAACAGATAACTACAGAATGTTCTACACAAACTGGAAGGAAAACACATTCTATCCAGCAGCAATGGAAGTTTTTCTAAAGTAGACCACATCCTAGGAGACAAAAACAAATCTTTGCAAATTTAAAAAGACTAAAACCACTGCATCCTATCTCACTTAAAACTTGGCAGCGAGAAAATCTCTAGTAAATATGAAATCTCATGAAGTCTCAACAGCTTACTACTTAATAATGAGTCAAAGAAATCAAGATAGAGATAAAAATTTTCCTAGAATCAAAGAAAAATAAAACAATAGAATCTCTAGAACACACTGAAAACAAACCAACAAGGCAAATCATGACTCTATGTGCCTACATAAAAAATCAAAAAGTTCACAAATAAATGGCTTAATTATACAATTCAATATTTAGAAAAACAAGAAAAAACTAAACCAAATCCAGTTGATGGTAAGAATTAATAAAAATCAGCACACACACACACACAAAAAAGATAAAATGGAACCAAAAACCAAAACACAATAATAAAGACATGGCAACAACTAATTCAGGAGGGAGTTCATTAAGAAGATTAAAAAAAAAAAATTGACAAAACTTTCCTCCACAAAACAAAAGAAAGAAAGACAGAAAGAAAGAAAGAAAGAAAGAAAGAAAGAAAGAAAGAAAGAAAGAAAGAGAGGACCTAAGTTAGCAGAATCAGAAATGTGTAAAAAACATTACAAGAATGTTATAATGTAATATTTTTAAATCCTAAATATCATGAAGCTGAAAAACCTTAAAGAAATGAATTTCTAGATTCAGCCAAACCACCAAGATTAAATAAGAAATCAGCAACCTAAATTGACCCATAAAAAATGAGGACATTGAAATATAAATAAAAAGCCTGCCACATGAAAGAAGAAAGAAAGAAGGAAAGAAAGAAAGAGAGAGAGAGAGTGAGAGAGAGAGGAATGGAGGGAGGGAGGGAGGGAGGGAGGGAGGGAGGGAGGGAAAGGAAAGAAAGAAAGAAAGAAAAAAGAAAGAAAGAAAGAAAGAGGGAGAGAGAGAGAGAGAGAAAGAGAGAAGGAAGGAAGGAAGGAAGGAAGGAAGGAAGGAAGGAAGGAAGGAAGGAAGGAAGGAAGGAAGGAAGGGTCCAGTATCAGATTAATTCACAAAATTTTGACAAGACATTCAAAGAACTGCAGTCACTCCTTCTTAAACTATTAAATAATGGAAGAGGAGGAGGAGGAAGAAGAAGAGGAGGAGGAGGAGGAGAAGGAGGAGGAGGAGGAGAAGGAGGAGTAGGAAAGAAGAAGAAGAAGAAGGAGAAGAAGAAGGAGAAGGAGAAGGAGAGGGAGAGGGAGAGGGAGAGGGAGAGGGAGAGGGAGAGGGAGAGGGAGAGGGAGAGGGAGAGGGAGAGGGAGAGGGAGAGGGAGAGGGAGAGGGAGAGGGAGAGGGAGAGGGAGAGGGAGAGGGAGAAGGAGAAGGAGAAGGAGAAGGAGAAGGAGAAGAAGAAGAAGAAGAAGAAGAAGAAGAAGAAGAAGAAGAAGAAGAAGAAGAAGAAGAGAGAAACCTCTCAAATTTCTTCCATAAATCCAGTATCATTTTACTTTCTAAGCTAGGGAAAAAAACATAAAAAATGAAAGACAGAAAGTACTGGCCAATATCAATGATAATCATTGATTAAAAATACTCAATAAAATACTCGTAATCATAATACAGGCAAATATCAAACATATTGCTTACTATAATCAATTTTCCTTCATGCCTGAAATGCAGGAAGGTTCAATACATAAATAATATATGCAATAAATTACATAAAGTGACTTAGAGACAATCACATGATCACCTAAACAGATGCTGGAAAAACCTTTGACAAAATCCAAAATGCTTTCATGACTAAAAGTCCTAGAGAATGTAGAGCTAGAAGGCACATTTCTCAAAACAATAAAAACTAGATAGGAGAAACTCTCATCCAACATCACCCTAAATGGAGAAAAGATTGATACAATCCCACTGAGATAGGAAAGGAGACAGGAATGCCCACTATTTCCTCTCATTCTCAATATTGTGATCAAATTATTAGTTTGAGGAGAAGGCAAGGGAAGAAACTTAAAGAGATGCAAATAGGGAAGAAAGAAGTCGCACATCCCTATTTGTACATGATATCCTATTATATATTAGAGATCCCAAAAATTGTACTAGTGAACATTTAGAAATGATGAAAAACTCAACAGTGCGAAAGGATACAGAACAACATGCAAAAATCAAATGCTTTTTCATACACCTCCACCAAAATACAGAGAAAAGTACCGTTGGTACAATCCAACGCACAATGACCTCAAAGAAAATTAAGTATCTATACATAACCCTAACTAAGGGAATAAAGGTCATCTACAATTAAAACTTCAAACTTATGAAAAAATAGATAGGAAAAGACACTACAAAATGGAAATACACCAAATGTCCATAAGGTGTTGGAATTACTACGGTGAAAATGACCATTCTGCCAATATCTATTTATAGTATTCAATGAAATCAAGTCAAAATCTTCATCTCATTATCCTCAGAAATAGAAAAATACTACAATTCTAAAATTCATATGGAACCACAGAATACTCCAGTTAGCAAAGACAAACCTCAACCCAAACAAATATTCAAACAAATAAAAAAAAAGCAAACCCACAATGTTGTGTTTATTAAAATTCCAGATCTTAAAATACATTTAAAAACCATGGCAATAAAAACAATATGGCATTGGCACAAAAATATTTCTGCATACCAATGGAGCAAGATTTAAGACCAAATACAAGGATACATCATTTGGATCCATTTAATATCTGACAAAGGCAACAAATATATACCCTGGTAAAAGGACTCATCTTTAACAGATGGTGCTGAAAATAGCAGATGCCGGTCTGTAGAACAAAAGGTAAACTTAGTCTTGTATTTATCACCTTGTACAAAACAAACAAACAAACAAACATACAAATGGATCAAACACCTAAACATGAAGCTTGAGACACTGAAAGTACTAGAAGAAAATATGTGCAATACTCTACATGATGGACAAATATGAAAGGACTTTTGAATAGAGCTTCATTTGTCCATGAATTAAGTCCAATAATTGACAAATGGGACTTTATGAAACCAACAAGCTTCTTTACAATAAAAGAAGCAATCATTCAGGTGAAAAAAAAATCCCACAGAATGGATGATAATGCTTGCTAGCTTTATATCTGACGAGGCTTAATATCCATGATATACAAAGAACACTAAAAACAAAAACATCAAATAGGAAAGACCAGAGGGAGAAGGGGTAGGGAGAAGGGAGAGGGAGAAGGGGGAGGTAGAAGGGGAAGGGAGAGGGGGAGGGGGAGGGGGAGGGGAAGGGGGAAGGGAGGGAGAGGGAGATAAAACATATTAAAAAACAAAATGGGCTTAAGACCTGAATAGAGAGTGATCAACAAGAAAAACAATGGCTAAGAAATATCACAAAAATTGTTTATCAACCCTAGTAGTAGGAAATGCAAATCAAAACCACTTGAGATTTTATTTTACCCAGTCAGAATGATCAAGATCAATGGAAAAGGAGAAAACAAACTAGGAGGGGATACTGGAAAAGTAGAACTGTTATTCACTGTTGGTGGATTGCAAACTGGTATAGCTACTTGGGAAATTAGTGTGAAGAACTCTCAAAAAGCAAAAATTAAATCTGCCACTGAAAGTATAACAACGTAAAAACAGAATTCTAGGCCTTTAGGCCCAGGCTTGGGAATGTGGCCTTTGTAAAGGTATGTTAATCATAAAAGAGATAGCGACATTCCTCTACCCACCCGCTTCCTGGGTTCAAAGAGTGCTCATTCAAAGAAAGTCACCCTGGCCATTACCAGAACCTGCAATGCAAATGTGCTATTGTTAGAGGCTCTTAGAAGCTGTCTTGAGAGTTAACAATTACCAGGTATTCCTTGTGACTCTTGTAACTTTACACTTCCTGTGACTCTTAACTGGTATCTTTGGTATCTTCCAACAACGCCCTCCCCACTTCCTTGAGTTTCGGTTTCTTCCTTTAAATACCCCCTTACCCAGCTACTCGGGGCGCCATGGTCCTCTACCCCTGCGTGGTGTATGAACATGGGCCCGAGAGCGCTCTTGAATAAAAATCCTCTTGCAATTTGCAGCAAGACCCGTTTCTTGTGGGTGATTTTGGGGTGTCACCTCTCCTGAGTCAGAACGTGGGGGAGCCCTCACATTGTGGGTCTTTCACCACATGACCCAGCTATACCACTCCTTAGCATATCCTCAAAGGACATTCTAATCACCACTTGTTAAGCTATGTCATTGCTTCCTTAGTCACAATAACTAGAAATGGAAGCAACCTTAATGTCCTACAACTGATGAATGAATAATAAAAATGCGACACATGTACACTATAGAATACTACTCAGCAGTAAAGAAAAATAAAATTACAAACTTTGCATGTGAATACCCAGAACTAGTAAAGATCTTACTGAGTGATGTAATCCAGATCTAGAAAGACTAAACTTGTATGTTCTTTCTCATTGGAGGTACTAACCTCTAATTTTTCATTTATGAGTAAATAGACTATAGTAACTACAGAAAACAAGACAGTAAATAGAGACCATTGCCAGGCTACAGGTGCTGGAGAGCAATATAGAAAGGAATAACAGAATACAAGTAATGTGATGAGGGAAATTGGCAAATGCCAGTGCTCATTAGAAGGGAGGAGGGAGTTAAATACAGAGAAGGGGTAAAGGGAATAGCAGTGTACATGTAATCTGAGGGGGAAAAGGGGAAACAGAGGAATTGTTAGAGAAGGGGGTAAGAGGTAAATACTGGGGGAGGGAAGTAGGTAAAATAACAATGTGGATAGCTGAAAAAGCAAAAAGGAGTCATACTAGTGAGTATTTACCTAAAATCCTAAAATGCATATAATTCAGTATATAACCATACAAATATAGATTTAATGATTTTTTTCTCATCTGTGTTAATAGTGTTCCCTCCAAAAGCCCAAGACCCCAATACCAGTCATGAGAAGCCCAATTTTGAGTTATCGCTAGTGCTATCTAAGAGATTTCCAAATATATGACTTATTCCTGCTGCCCTTGGTTACCAAATGTAGTAGCAGGTAGTGAAGACACAACAAAACCAGGGCCCCGAAACCCTGAGCTAGAACAAATTTAAATGTATTCTCCCTGAGAACTAACTTTTGTGGTAACAAAAGGCACCATACTGAATTCCAAAGTAAAGAGTTAATTAACAATCCTATCCAGCAATAACACCTATGAACAACACAAACTTCCAGCACATCAGGATATTCTGCCATCATAGCAAGCAACATAGCAGAGTACACCAATATCACACATGCCTTGGCGGTAAACAACAGCTCTCTAAACGGACTTATGATCAGATCACCAAGAGAAAAGGAATGTTGGTACTAGAAACCCAGGTAACTACTCATTATAGGAGAAGAAGCTGCAGCCATTAATTTACCAAACCCCATAATCCCCTAACAATAAACACTAATCATTATATCCACAGATAAGTATAGTCTTCATCCCTCAGTAGATGGAGACCATTTAAAATAAATTAAAAAAAATCAGAATAGTGACTTGTAGAGCCCATTCTCAATAGATACAGCTCCAAAATCTCCTACACCTAAGGCTCAAGGACTTTGTAAAAGACTTGGAAAAAAGATTCTAAGAACAATAAGATCATAGACTTTGCTGTGAGACTGTGTACTCAGCAATGTAAATCTCATTAACATACTGCCCAAATGAATGTTGACAAAAGTGTACCAAAGACACACCAAACTTGATGGTAAAAGTCCAGGAGGCCTCAATCTTACACAAAGAGCAACAGGCAATTAAGGAAGGTTGGGAAACAGAAGAGCAGTCTTCCCTGGAAAGAGCCTATCAATTGGTTACCTGAAAGCAAATGGTCAGTCTTGAAAACACAAGTGTTAATGTTATTGCACAGACAGAATTTATAAACAGTAATATATAAAATATATATAAGCACATATACACACACACACGCACACACACACACATATAAGAATAAGAATCATAAAAAAGGACATAAATTTTAAAGATAACCAGTACCCCGGAGCTCTTGACTCTAGCTGCATATTATCAAAAGATGGCCTAGTCGTCCATCACTGGAAAGAGAGGCCCATTGGACACGCAAACTTTATATGCCCCAGTACAGGGGAATGCCAGGGCCAAAAAATGGGGATGGGTGGGTAGGGAAGTGGGGGGGAGGGTATGGGGGACTTTTGGGATAGCATTCTAAATGTAATTGAGGAAAATACGTAATAATAAAAATATTTAAAAAAAAAACAAAGAAGGGTATATGAGAGGGTTTTAAGAAAGTTAGGAGAAGGAAGAAATTTTCTCATTATATTATAATTCCCCCAAATTTTAAGTTAAAACAAGATAGCATGTCTTCCTCAAACTCCTACCCTCAAGGCTCAGGAATTTGCATGGAAAAAGAGTCAGAGAGATTATACGAGTTAGAAATGGTGGAATATTTCTAGAAAGGGGTATCTTCCAGACACAACAGGTTTGATATACATATGAACACATGGCATCTGGGACAGAGCACCTAAGACCTACACAGGTTCAATCATACAAAGTCCAAACAAAAAAATAGGAAGTGGACACTGAGTTCAATCCTTACCCAAGGAGCTATTTGCAACTGATACCTCCTGGCTGAAAAGGAAAAAGATACTTTTTGGGTTGTTTTGGTTTTGGGTTTTGGTTTTTTGTTTCTTTTTCAAATGGAGAATTACTGGGTGTATAACCACATTACAGGCTAGGCCCCAGGCTTAGGAGTAGTTGACCAACACCAAAGGGTTCCATGGTTTTATTTGTTGTTTGTTGACTTGGTATTTTTTGCCTTAGATTTTCTTGTTTATTTGTTTTTATTTTCTTTTTTCTTCTTTTATTTTGAGTAAGAAAGAGAGAAAAATGAATATGGATGGAGAGGAAGCTGGGAAAGATCCAGAAGTGTCGGAGTGAGAGAGATGGAAAATTGTAAATATATTGTCTAAAAACCTTTAAGTGAAATTTTATATAAAAAGAAATTAATCTCATCACAATTATCTCTCTAAACTTTTTCTTTTCATCAGATGCTCCAGCTAGTGAATGTAAGATGACAGGTAATGAAATTGACCTGCATTTGATAGATTCCAATGGAGTAGGCATTAGCTGGCCTTGGCCTTAGCCTTGCAACCCAAGCAAAATTAAGACTAAATATGCCAGGTGATGAGATGGCTGAGCTATCCACGTAACAGCCTTCTCATCAGTTAGAGACATAGCACAATAACAGGTACATTCAGTACACAATAAATTTTATTTTAAAAAATACAAAGCAAAACAAGAAAATAAACTCCTGCAAACCATAGATAATGGTTCCATATTGCAGTCAAAACAATCTCCACTCCTCTTTTGTTCTAGAATAATTATGTACTGAATAATAAAATTCAGGGATGTTTTGCACATATGAAAAAATGAATACACAAAGTACATTTTTGTAACTGTATAAGTAAAATGTTGATGGTGAATACACATTTGAGAAGACGATGCTTCTACAATACCTTGTCAATTCACAATCACTAAGGGACCTATCATGATAGCCCTCTGAAAGACCCAGCAAGCAACTCAAAGAGTCAGATGAAGATGTTTGCACCCAACCAATGGACAGAAGCAGCTGACCCCTGTTGTTGAATTAGGGAAGGATGAAAGAAGCTGAGGAGAAAGGTGATCCTGTAGAAGGACCAACAGTCTCAATTAATCTGGACACCTGAGATCTCTTAAACACTGAACCACCAAACAGATAGCATACACCAGCTGATATGAGACCCATAATACAAATACAGTAGAGGACTTCTGGGTCTGTGTTCATTCAGAGATAATGCACCTAACCCTCAAGAGACTGGAGACCCCAGGGACTTTAGAGGTCAGGTGGAGTGGAGGGGGTGAGGATATCCACGGGGAGACAGAGGGTTGGAGAGGAGGTATGGAATGTGGAGCAGCTGAAGGGTGGATCGGGACAGGGAATAAAATATTGAGTGTAAAAAATTAATTAAAAAAAAGATAACTGAGGAACAACTTTTTAAAAATTTGGAGAAATAGAACATATTAAATAGTCAAGAAGATCACAAAAGTTACTTATAAGTTTAGTGTACCTTTAAGAGCCAGAATCTGGTTTCATCATCAGCTCCACATGATCTAACAAACTGTTCATTAATTTTTTTCTAAACTATTAGTTTAAACTAGGAGCAGCATAATCTTCAATCCAAAAACTTGAACTGGGAGAATAGAGACATTGACATGAGGAAAGGGAGCCAGTGCACATTGTAGTTGCACAACTATGCTTCGAGGAATGAGAGTCATCTTGCAGCAATGTATATATTGTAGCTATATAGTTGTTCTGTTCAGATGGATTAATGAATGGTTGCTATCTCAAACCTTTCTTTTAGTCCTAGAAATGTGTCTCCTAGCAATAATCCCACAAAGTTCAGGAGAGACTGAGTGAACATAAACATACAATATGTTTTACCATTTCTCAATTTATAAGAATGAATCCTTTTGTAATAACTCCTATTTAAATTTCAAGACAAACAAGTATGTTCATGAGGAACATAATTTTGTTTTGCAATGGACAAGACCACACACCCTTTGTTTATAACACTGAAATAATGTAATATTGATTGAAATCTCTATGGAAAAATTCATTTTCAAAATATTTGCAAAAATAAATGTACCCTATATAAATTCATAAGTAGATGGTGTCATAATCCTTCATAAGAATTATTCCTAATTATTTTATTCAAATAAAAAGTAAAGTAGTTTCACCAGAGATACTTTTTAGTTTAATCTGCAGATAGAATTTTGCACCAGAGCTTTTTCATACAAGTTTTCATCTCTGAATTTCTTAAGGTATATATTAAAGGATTCAACATGGGAGTGATAATTGTATAAAAAACAGTAATACATTTATCAATGGGAAAGTTGTAAACTGGTCGGGCATACATAAAAATACATGGAACAAAGAAGAGGATAACTACCAAGATGTGGGAGCTGCATGTGGAGAGGGCTTTGCGCCTCCCTTCCTGACTATGAGTCTTAAGAGATCTTAGGATGATTCCATAGGAGCCTAGGAGGAGGGTGAAGATCACAATACACATGGCTCCACCATTAGCAATAACAGTGAGGCCAATGAAGTAGGTGTCTGTGCATGCAAGTACCAATAATGGAGACATGTCACAAATAAAATGATCAATAACATTAGGACCACAAAAAGGAAGGTTGTATACAAAGACAATTTGAATCAGAGAGTGTGTAAAACCACCAGTCCAGGCAATTATCAACAAAGTGATGCAAACCCTTCGATTCATGATGGCCAAATAGTGCAGTGGCTTACAGATTGCCACATAGCGATCATAAGCCATTGCCACCAGAATAACAATATCAACACCACCAAATAAATGCTCTATAAAGAGCTGGCTCATGCAAGCTGTAAAAGAGATGGTTTTTTGATCACAGAATAAATCCACAATCAACTTGGGTGAGATGGCAGTGGAGAAAAGAGCATCCAAGAGTGATAGAGAGGCAAGGAAGAAGTACATTGGAGAACCCAAGGAGGGGCTGGTAATGACTGTCACCACAATAAGCAGGTTGCCCACCATGGTTACAATGTAGATGAGTAAAAAGATGAAAAACAATATTTTTCTCCCAGCAGGATCCTGAGTGAGACCCAGGAGAATAAATTCTGTGATATTACTTTTCTCTCCCATCAGTCCTGTCAGTGGATTATATTAGAGATGGCAGCTCCTAAGAACAGAATCTGGGGTAGAGTTAAGAACATTATTTTATTATGACATAGCAAACATCTTCATCATTGTCTTCTACAGTGATAAGCTCTAGTGTGAAATTAGTAAACACGTTTTTGGTTCACCAAGAAACTAAATAAAACTTTCCTTTGAATGTTTTATTTCCCTACGATGGTTTTATCAAGTAGTGCTCTTTTTCTCATGACTTCATTAGCTTTATGCATTATAGTCATTTACACACTAAGTATTTAAAACACATTGTACAGTCACAGTTGTCAGCAATGACAAAAAGATAGCTTCTACTTTTCAGGAATCTGATTTCTAAGTTATCACAAACTTCAATATCTAAATTAATTTTATGTTATTTTATCTGGTAAAAATATCTTCAATATATGATCTCTATTTCTAGGATCACAAAGCTGATTGAACATTAGGCAGATGACCTATACTTCTCATAAAGCTTTCAGTCAACATGGGACTATTATGAAATCCTAAGAGATTTGATTTGAAACTGCATCAAATAACTACAAATGCATTTGTCACATTTCTGTCTATAGCAATTATTTCAAGTATTTTAGGAGACTTCTTTGGAACTATAATTCTGGTCACATATTCTTGAATCTACTGAATTTAAATAATTCAGAACTCTTCTAAAAAGCAGTTACCTTTTTCTTGCACTTAAATGGCATAGATGGTAAAACATAAACTGAGAACTAGGTAAAGAATACACATCATTGGTTTTATGTTTCATCCTCCCAGGTAGAAGTTGCTGTTAGAAATTCAGTATTCACATCCGTGAAAGCAGTATCTTCAAAAGAAATAACAATCCTGGGCCAGTGGTAAATAACATGGTCTGTGCAGCCATATGGCTTTATTGTTTTAATCCAAGCCTCTTTCCATTGCTGTGAAGATGAACTTCTACCACACAATAATCTTGTCAATGGCCTACTTCCTCGTTTCTACCAGGGGAGAACACTTAGAATCTCCTTCTCTTAAAGTGTAAAAAGCAGCCTAGTTAACATGAAGGTGATAGCTCTTAGAAAAAATCTGAGTATTTATTTAGCTGTGACAACCAATAATAAGTCATCATCATTCATTTCAACAAAAGAACTATTGCCTTCAGTCTGAGGTATAAATAACATTATGCTTTTAATATTGTGTGTGTTCTAGGAAGTTATCCACTTTACCGCTAATAGGTACAAAGACTATTTACCTGTGAAGGGGTGATTTTTTTCTAGAAACAAGCAAATATGACGATGTTTGAATGCATTTCATAGTAAAAGAGGTTGTAAAGTTTTCTTGAGAAGACAGACCTGATGCTGCCTCTGTGTGTATCATTCTCATTGCAGCCAAAATCTCATTCAGATCTCGATTTGTAGAAGCTAAAAACAGAAAACAGTTCAGCTGCTCATTGACTTAAGACTGAAACATTGTGTACTGATCCTTGCATATGACCCTGTCATATGTTATACCTTGATTCTCATTAACTATCAGTGCTGAATTTCACTGGGTCAAATCTCTTATGTCCAGTTTAATAATTATCATATTATAATCAAAGATGATTCCTTAAATTTATTAACAATGTTTTCAAAGAATAATACTATAAAACTGTAGAATAGGAAAATTTTATTTTAAATATTAGCCATTAAGACTTTTCTAAAAATAATTTAATGCAGTGTTTAAGAACATGTTAGAAACTTAACATAAAATACATGAATCTAGGTTATTGTTTATTAGGGATAATCTGACCACAAGTTTTGATGTGTGTATATACTAACACACTGTCTGGCATCATTTTAAGATATATATAAAAATGTATATTGGTCCTCAAGAACAAATGATAATTTCCCTTTTACTATAACATATAAAATATGTACTTTTATATAAAATATATTGTATACCTATCTGTTAAACATTTCATAAAATATAATCTATAAAATCAAATAAAGATTTCTCTATTGTTACATATATGACATATGAACTTTTTATATGCTAAAATGGAAAATAAATACTAAGATGATGAAATTAAAAACAAAATGTCTATAGGTATACTCCAATTAACTTCTGTATTTGTCACTTTTATTTTCCCTATTTGTGTGTCTTTTATAAGACATTGCAACTTTAAAATAATACATGTACTTCAAAAAATAAAAAGAATATTCATCTGGTACCACCTAAAATATGATTTCAAGAACTCAGGTCTTGGATTTGCCTAGAAGGAAAAGTCATGACCTATGATAATAAAGATGGCTGTAAAGTATAAACACATAAGTGAACTTGTGAATAGATATAAAGACACCTAAATATAATATCAATGCTTATATAAAGGTAGTTAAATAAATTTGCTATGAAAATATCAAAAAGTAATTATGTTGTCCACATAAGTTAAAATAAATCACTCCAAACCCATTTTTGATATTATAAGTGAACAGCAACATACAAAAAAGAAATTAAGTAATGATAATTATGTAAATTTTCTCTTTTTGGTGAATCATCATAAAAGACACTGATTATATGATTGAGAACAAAGTCTATAAACTCAACTATCAAATATTTTATCTAAGAAGAGAAAACCAGATTAATCTCACAGCAAAACTGTGATAACGCTTTCTTACAAGTTGAGAGAGTCCTCTTTAGTCTTTTATTCACTCACAATTCTTCTCAATTATCTTCTACTTAAAAAAAATTACTCCATATCTCAAAATTCTCACCCAAGGCAGATTGTACTTTATATAAACTTCTTTGAGCAGTGATACACATTTGTAGAAAATTTGACATCACACAGACTAAATACCAGTAAAGACAGCCAAGTTTTCAGAATTCTCCTGGGTAATCCACTTTTTTGTGTAGATAGTTTTTTATTATCACTATATGCAACATAAAAGACTTCAAAATCATTACAAATTAGTTTGTTCTATTACTTGGAGCAAATGCAAATGGAGAAATCTCTCCTGGATAGTTTTCTTTATCTGAATAATCTCCAGAGGATAAAGGCTCAGATATTGCAAAGAAAGAAAGTAGATAAATGCCAAGGAACATGAGAAACTCATAATGCCAAGAAAAATCCAGAATAAGGTGATTAGTAACTAACAGTTACACATTATAATATACTTGGGTAAGGCAAGTTAAGTGTAAAACATTCTAAACAAAAAAGGTAATCCAGTCTCCTTTCCAAACTGCATACTGTAGAGGACAACTTTACTCTGGCAGTGAGAGAGATGCTAAGGAAGAAGTACTGAAGCTCTGAGAAAGACAACTTAGAACTTTAATAGCTGTTGTATCTGACATTATAATTTTTTAAAAGCAGCCAATCACAGTTTGTTTTGAAGAAGTGGAGTTGTTTGAATTCTGAATCTCTATGAGATGAAGTCATCATGATTTTATTCCATTCATTAAATTATTTAATCTCAAGCCATTATTAATTGAATAATTGTTTCTATGGGAAAGAAATTGTTACTTTTCAAACAGGAACAATTTCTAGGTTTACATTGTTATCCTTGTAATTATGCATGTCATCAGAACCAGTGAACAAATATCACCGTGATCATGCATTTATTTACAAATCAGATCTTCTGGGTAACAAGGACCTTATGTTCATTTTCAACTTAGCTTGCTAATGGATAAAACTAACCTCCATATGTGTGTATATATATATATACATACATACATACATAATTGCTCCTTTCTTATTACTAACTGTGAAAAGATGCACAGATGTGTATATTTATTTTGGAGTAACAATCTGGTGTGAGCATATTTCTGAGGGTCCAATTATCACTGAAAGGTAGAGAATGGTTCATTTTTAAACCAATTTCTCTACCTTTCTCTCTTATTCAGGGAACTTTTTGTCTCAGCCTATAAGAATGAAGTTAAAACATTAATATATTAGACAATGTCTGTAAGAACTCAAGATCTGTATATGTCTATAAGAAAAATATATTGGGATTTGTTCTCTGATCTCTTTGATTTTTTTATCCTAGCATTTTATTTGTTTCCTGTGATTATTTAGGTAAGTTTTGGTTTTTAAATTGATGTATTGCATTTAGTATTCTGTGTACACCCGGCCCAGTGATCACAAAATCCTTTAGTCTTTTTTGTAATCATGGTAGTTTTGCTGGGTATAATAGTCTGGGCTGACAGTTGTGGTCTTTTATAACTTCAAATACATCTTTTAAGACCCTTGTGTCTTTAAAGGTTTCTGTCAAATAATCAAGTGTACTTGGAATGAGATTGTCTTTATAGCTGATCTGACTTTTTTGTCCTTCAGTTTTCAATACCTTTCTCTCTCCATCCTCCCTCTTTCCATTCAAGACACCTAACATTCCTGGCTGCTTTCCAAAAACTACCACTAGCATCTGGCCGCTTTTCTTTTGTTTGGAACCTACAGCTCCCAAAACATTTTGAACAATGGAATATCCACCTACTTCAGGTTACCACGAGACTCAAGAGTCTGCCTACCTAAAATTCTCCATCCAACTTATACAGCCTTTCGATTCAGGTCCAGGCAATACTAGCAGAACTTGTTCCAAGCCCCTAAAATGAGTTGCTGAACACCCCAAAACTGTAACCAACAAACAGAAGACCTGGAATAAAGAATGTACTTCATAATACCATACAAACACATGAAATTCACATCCTAACCTTGTTATTAATTAGCCTATTCCTGAACTGTATTCCTATTTACTGTATACATTAAGCAAATAGCATCATGATACAAACACATAAATTTGCATGCATGAAATACTTTTTCTTATTTTATGCATTTATTTATCTACTCCTTATATTTATCTACCTTTCTCCTCTATGGCAAGAAATACAATAATCTCCTTAATTAAAAAAAAAGTCAAAACTATATTATTGATAACAAAAGTTGACAACTTTTACACTAGATTTTTCCAAATGTTCTATACATTTGCTACTTTGTATCAGTTGACCTTCATCTCATATTTCAAGCTACTACCCCAATTATGTTTATAATCATGTAAGACCTATATGTGTGCTGATTTCAAAATTTAGCTATTGTATCTAGATTTAATAACTACAGGTATCTCTTTTGTATTCAGATTTCATGTACTTTAGATATATACTCTGCAATGACATTTACATTATTACTATATTTCTGATTTTTCAAAATAATTTTTTTATTTGCCATATTTAATATAGTACATCAATCTCTCTTTTTTTCTTCCATTAAACTGTCCCACATACTCTTCCTTTCTCTCATTCAAATTCATGGACTTTTTCTCCCTCATTAGTTGTTATAAGCATGTATATAGGTATATACAAATTTATTCCTAAATATAGCCTGCTCAGTCTATATAATGTTACTTGTTTGCCTGTTTAGGGTGGGCTATTTCATATAGAATAAGCATAGGATAGCTCTGTTCTAGGGAAGACTTTCTGGAATGCTCAACATTTGTTAGTTGCCTATAGATTTTGTGTAGTGTTAAAACACTCTGATATTCCACCATGCACTATGGAATATTTATTGTTGTTGTCCTTGGTCAGCTCATATTTGGGCCATCATGTTAGTGAGATGCTATGGGTGTGGCATCTGACATTATTGGAGACATAGTACCACAACAAACTTCCTAATCCTCTGGCTTTTAGCAGTAGTTCCACTTTCTCTTCATCCATCTTCCTGAGCCCTCTTATACCGTGAAATGTAGTCCTAAGGCAGTAGGCATCTAAGTCAGATCCCATTCCTGGATCTTTGGGTTTTGTAACTAAAATACATGGTGTCTTCTGTAATAGGGACCTACCTTCCACCTCTAGAGAACAACCAAGGGCAATAGCAATAGCCTGTAAAGTGTTGGAAGTCTCTAGTACAACTCAGACCAACAACTCAAAAGAAAACTTTTCATATCTTGTGTTGAGGTTACTGTTAGTCTTTAGCTCTTGGAGGAAACACTGTCAACATTAATGGTAAAAATTTTGAACTATATATGTATGTTTTATCCACATATAAATATATGCACTGACTTAGTGTATTATAGATAATTTAGCTTCTTCATATACCCTTACTGTTATTTATCCTCCTCTATTCTTCTGCATTTATTTCTCTTTCTTCTCCCTAATTAGATTTCATCTATTTTCCTCATTTCCTCTTCCAGGAAGCCAGTAAGGCATACTCCTCCACAGCCTCTGTATTATTTCTTGCCTCCAGGTTCCCATCCTAATTAGATTCTTGCCTTGACTCTCACTGGTGGTCTTTTGCCTGGAAACAGTAGATGAAATAAACTGTTTTTCCTCAAGCCATTTTTGGTCATGGTGTTAATCACTTCAATATGGATCCTAATTAAAACATCTTGCTATATTGGTCATTATTGTGGATCAAAGATGTCACAGCTAAGCAGGATTATTAATGGCTTCCTTCCATTGTCAACTTGTATGGTACCAATTGTTACTATAGAAACTGGATAGCAGGAAGAAGGATTTTAGGGTAGATCAATCTTGAATTATCTGAGTCCTCTTTTCTATGGATATAGAGTCTCTACTAATGGAACTTCAAATTCTGAAAGATATGCAACATCAATTTTAAGAGAACAATGCCCCATTCCCAAAAAATTGGAGTAGGTGGTATTTGGTGGGTGATAGATGTTTGTCATTGTTTAGGGAGGGGATTGTTTGCAATATGTTAATAGACTTGGTGAGGGAGGAAACAAAGTTTAGGAGGAGGTTAGATTCAAGGATTTCTCTCTTTCTTTTTTTGTACTCTATCCCTCTTTGTCTTTTATTTAGTGTTAGGGGAAGAAGTGGAAGAAAAGTGGGGAAAAGGAATATATAGAAACACAGGATAAAAGGGTGGTTTAAGAACAGCAATGGCTTGTGCTGTAAGATCGAGAATCGACAAATGGGACCTAATGAAACTCCAAAGTTTCTGCAAGGCAAAAGACACCGTCAATAAGACAAAAAGACCACCAACAGATTGGGAAAGGATCTTTACCTATCCTAAATCAGATAGGGGACTAATATCCAACATATATAAAGAACTCAAGAAGGTGGACTTCAGAAAATCAAATAACCCCATTAAAAAATGGGGCTCAGAACTGAACAAAGAATTCTCACCTGAGGAATACTGAATGGCAGAGAAGCACTTGAAAAAATGTTCAACATCCTTAATCATCAGGGAAATGCAAATCAAAACAACCCTGAGATTCCACCTCACACCAGTCAGAATGGCTAAGATCAAAAATTCAGGTGACAGCAGATGCTGGCGAGGATGTGGAGAAAGAGGAACACTCCTCCATTGTTGGTGGGAGTGCAGGCTTGTACAACCACTCTGGAAATCAGTCTGGCGGTTCCTCAGAAAACTGGACATAGTACTACCGGAGGATCCAGCAATACCTCTCCTGGGCATATATCCAGAAGATGCCCCAACAGGTAAGAAGGACACATGCTCCACTATGTTCATAGCAGCCTTATTTATAATAGCCAGAAGCTGGAAAGAACCTAGATGCCCCTCAACAGAGGAATGGATACAGAAAATGTGGTACATCTACACAATGGAGTACTACTCAGCTATTAAAAAGAATGAATTTATGAAATTCCTAGCCAAATGGATGGACCTGGAGGGCATCATCCTGAGTGAGGTAACACATTCACAAAGAAACTCACACAATATGTATTCACTGATAAGTGGATATTAGCCCCAAACCTAGGATACCCAAGATATAAGATATAATTTGCTAAACACATGAAACTCAAGGAGAATGAAGACTGAAGTGTGGACACTATGCCCCTCCTTAGATTTGGGAACAAAACACCCATGGAAGGAGTTACAGAGACGGAGTTTGGAGCTGAGATGAAAGGATGGACCATGTAGAGACTGCCATAGCCAGGGATCCACCCCATAATCAGCATCCAAACGCTGACACCATTGCACACACTAGCAAGATTTTATTGAAAGGACGCAGATGTAGCTGTCTCTTGTGAGACTATGCCGGGGCCCAGCAAACACAGAAGTGGATGCTCACAGTCAGCTAATGGATGGATCATAGGGCTCCCAATGGAGGAGCTAGAGAAAGTAGCCAAGGAGCTAAAGGGATCTGCAACCCTATAGGTGGAACAACATTATGAGCTAACCAGTACCCCGGAGCTCTTGACTCTAGCTGCATATATATCAAAAGATGGCCTAGTCGGCCATCACTGGAAAGAGAGGCCCATTGGACTTGCAAACTTTATATGCCCCAGTACAGGGGAATACCAGGGCCAAAAAGGGGGAGTGGGTGGGCAGGGGAGTGGGGGTGGGTGGATATGGGGGACTTTTGGTATAGCATTGGAAATGTAAATGAGTTAAATACCTAATAAAAAATGGAAAAAAAAAAGGGTGGTTTATTGAATCTACTTTTATACTAGAAAGTAATTAAGAGCCAAAAATATTTTTGCATTCACCTGGAATTTTGTATATTGATTAATTTAAGATTATTTTTGTTGCAATATACTGTATTATATTTCTTGTTTAAGGTATTATACCTATGCAACTCATGTAAAATGTATTGTGAAGGTCTAGTCCTTGAAAGCTGCAATTGCAAATTGTTTAGGATAATTTAAAATGCAAATTAGTGGCTTTTGGAAAGAGACAAAATGCAGCTACTTGTGTCTCCTGGTTTAGATGGTGAATCTGCCAGGATTCTCCACCAGAGGATTCAGATTTAAAATGGCTTACAAGATTAGGATTCTAGTTGTTGCTCCCAGCAATTGAGTTGCCATTGTTTCTGACCTAAGTTTGTGTGGTGTTGAAAAGGCAGCAAAGCATGGTTTTACCTAAAAGGGAGTTTTGAAGCATGGGACTGGCATGGTAATGACCTGCCAGTGGGAACTTAGTAACCTGGGAGAGATTTGGGAGTTGAGTCAGAGAGCTTCCATGAGATGAGAACAGGCCTGCCCTTACCTTCCAGTGCCTGGCCGGCCAGCCAGCTGACAATAGCATGGATTCATTTTTTTAAAAACATATTTCCTGTAACAGGTGGTGAACCAACATGTTAGGCAAGAATCCACTAGAAATTTAAGATTATTAGCCTGAGAATTGGAGTTTTATTTTCTAAGTGAGAGAAAGGTGGTGCTGGGATGAGTCATGTGGATTCAAGCGCAAGAACCTTGAAGCAAAGAAAGAGGGCTCTGAGGTCTCCCGTGGAAAGAGACAAGGTGGCTGTTCTGATAGATTTATATACAGATTTTGTCTGAATCAAGTGGGGGAATTTCGCCCACGGTTAGGAACTAGGATAGGAAAAATTAGTCATTGACTCCAAGTAAAGAGAGCTCAACAGATAGATGGCATAACAAGATGGCTGCTCTAGGTAGAAAGCTTAACAAGTAAAAACTACTGTTCCCTATAGACAGATATTAGTGAAAGTTTAGATTAATTGCTTTAAAGACAATATAACGATATATTGCTCTAATAAGTCTTACAGGATAATCAAACTCTGTCTAATGTGAGCTCCATGAGAATCTTGGGTTTAAATCCTGGTTTAACTAGCTCCCTGCTTATGAGCAGGTATATATAGAAGTGTGAATCAATTGTTTTAAAGATGGTATAATAAGGTCTGCAAGATAACTAACTCATATTCCCTAACATGGGCTCCACAGGAATTTTGGGTTATTATCCTGCATGTCAAAATAGAAAAAGCCTAAGAATAGGCATGTTCAGTATTTTAGTTTACTTCATTTGTTTGGATTGTTTTAATTTTCAAAATGGGAGTGATTTTGAGTTTTGTGGTTATTTTACTCCTCTGAGAGACAGGTCAAAATAAAGGGTTTTCTGGTTACTGACTCAAGGATATGCTGATTTGGAAGAAAGGTTTTGTCTTTGCATTTTTAGAAAAGGTGATTAGTATCTATCTACCTTCCTTTGAAGATTCATTGTCCCAGTTCTTTAGGCTGAATATAGGAGTTGAGATATCTTTAAAGGGGGCTTAGGAAAAATGGGCAGTTTGTTGGCCTTTAGAAGGCCACACAAATGATTGTTTTAGTCTCTGATGTCTGTGTCCTGACTGGATCTGGCTGAAAGTTCAAGATATCAGGAGTTCAAGCAGGTCAGTTAGTTCAACGTGTCTAACAATGAGACTCACCAAGGTTGTATATTGTGTACAAATCTCAAATCAAAATTTTATTATCAAGATAACTTTTTTGTTTGATTCTCTGGAATCTATTTCTTCAAGGGGTCTCCCTTCATCATATTTGGTCCATATTGCTCTGGAAGATTTGTTGTCCCAGTTCCCTGGGCTTTGGGGGGTGGAGGTGATTATCCTCAGGTTGCCTTTCTAGGGAATTTAGATATGGTCATGATTGGAACAGGGAGGAAATAGCTAGAATTGATTGTGTACCCATAATCTCATTTGGTAGAAATCTTTATAATTGTTAGTAAGTTGAAGTCATAATTTTTTATTTTGGTACAGAATTTATTTTGATGTAAAATCAAAGTTTTCATTGGTATAAATTTCTTCTATTGATACAAAAATTTAAAAAGTAAAAGGCTTCTACCCAGCCCTTCTATAAATGCCATTATAAACAGATCTGAGATGTTTAAGCCTGTGAGTTAAGGGCCAAATACCAAATTCATGGCTCTGAGTTTATTATTAGGATGTTTTCAGATATTTTAATTAGAACTAGCTGAGGGTAGTTAATGCATAACACTCCAGATTACTTTACATAGATAGTTGGCTTTCAAAAATGCCAGAAATCCACAGAATGTGACATTTAATGTTATTTATTTACTTGTCTTTGAGACAGATCTGCTTCTAACAGTTCCCCATGTGTGGATTCAAAACAGCAGCTGAGCATCTCTACCTCCAGGTGAGGTGGTACATTGTGGCTAGGTGGCCACTGGGCAGAAAATACCTATCTCTCCTGAAGACCTGTACTGTCCTTGAGAGGACACAAGTTATAGGTTAGGACAGCTTAGTTCTGTTGGGACAGAATAAGCTAGTCCTTAATAATTCCTGGTTTTCAAGGTATGCCAGAATATCCTGGGCCAGAAGGCTGAAGACTGGTGATCCAACTTCCTGATTTACTGGGGCTGTATAGGTAAGCAGCTGTTCCTACAGTTTGTCTCAGTTCTGGAAGCTGTGTTAGGCCTCCTATATTTTCAGATAGTCTCAGCCACTCTTGGATTTCTGATGAGGTTGAAAGACAACGTATAGTCTCATAGCCAACCCAGGTGATTTAATATTGAGAAAATTATATTTGCGAAGATAGTTTTCAGATAGTTTACAAGCTAAACCAGTATATAACATATGAATTTATAAGACTTTTGAGTTAGGATATATGACAGAGTGTTCTCTTTAATTGACAAAAATGATGGACAAATAGAAATAAATATTATATTGATTTGAAGCTTCATTCCTACTGACTAGTGCTAGAAGATGCTTTACATGGTACCAGAGGACTAAGCAATCCAGTGGGAGAAAAAGAGTTCCAAAAGCAGGGGAAAAGGTGAGAGACGCACTTGCTTCCACTGTTAGGAGTCCCACAAAAACAGAAACCTAACAGCCATAACATCTACACAGAGAATCTGGTGCAGACACATTCAGGCACCATGATTACCATTTCAGTCTCTGTGAGTCTTGCTTAGTTGATTCAGTAGGCCATCTTCTCTTGGTGTCTTTTCCCTACTACAACCTTTCACTCCTATCTACTGAAGGGCTTCCTGAGCTCCAAGGACAGAGGCCAAATGGAGATTTCCAGCTTAGATTCTCTTTTCTGGATACTGTTTGGCTGTGGGTCTCTGTATTTGCCCCCACATGTTGACAGAGGAAGCCTCACCAATGCCAACAGAGCAAGGTACTGATCTATGAGTATAGTAGAATATTATTAGAAATTGATTCATAGATTTCATTCCTTCCTTCCTCTCTCTCTCTTTCTTTCTTTCTTTCTTTCTTTCTTTCTTTCTTTCTTTCTTTCTTTCTTTCTTTCTCTTCTCTCTCTCTTCCTTCCTTCCATTCTTTCTTTCTTTCACTACTCTCTCTCTCTGTCTCTCTCTGTCTCTCTCTGTCTCTCTCTCTCTCTCTCTCTCTCTCTCTCTCTCTCTCTCTCTCTGTCTCTCTCCTATTTTCCAGTTGTGTTTGGTTCTACCATAGGTCTCTAGCTATCCCAACTATGTTCCCAGACATTCAAGTAGTATAGGGCATGGGCAATCTCTTTTGTGTGAACCTCAAGTTCAATCAAACAGTGCTTCTTCACTCCTACAAATTCTGTGCCATCATTGCTGTAGCACATCTTGCAGGCAGTACAGATTGTAGATCAAGGATTTTGTGACTGGTTTCTTTTTCCATAGCCTGAAGAATACCTTCCCACACCAAAGAGAGTAGAACATAGGAGTTCTATGAAGGCACCAGTTTAACCTCTCTACATTTAATGAGCTGTGTGGATTCGGTCCTTGGCAACAGGGTCCTAATTTCACTTTTCAGGAGCAACCTTCTGTCCTAGCATCATTCTGTATTGTTTGGTAACCTACTCAGTTAACAACTCAATCAAATTCAACCCAGTTCCACAACTGGAAACTTTGCCTAACTATAAAAGATGGCCAGTTCACACTCTGTATCCACCATTACTAGGAATTCCCACCAGAATCACCCTGTAGACTCCTAGAAATTTTCACTACACTAGGTTTCCACATTGCCTTCCAAAGGTCCCCCAGTGCCCCCCAACACCCCAATTCCAGGTGTCTTCACATTCCCTTTCTCCATGCCTAATCCCACCCATCCTGCTCCCATCACCACTGGCCCCAGGTCCTTCTGCATTACAAAACTAAAAATAAAACTTCCATGGAACACAGCTCTAAAGATTCTAAATCAATGTATCTGAGAGATACTTGCACACCACATTTAATGCTTATCATTCACAATAATCAAAAATATTTAAAATGCAGCATGACACAATTTATCAGTTAAAATGTCATTTTTTTAGAAATTTAGATTATTTCATGATAGGGAAAATGAGTGGAACTGGACATCATCTGTTTAATCTGAAATGAGTAGAACTGGACATCATCTGTTTTAGGGTTTTTGTGAATCTAAGAGAAAAATTGCCTTAAAAGAAAAAAAACATCCATTTCAGTGAAGAAGGCCTCTAAATGACTTCAAAGTAAAAGGATGAGTGCTCAGGAGAGAATCAATATGTATAATCTAAATTTAGCTGAATGTATCTCAGAAGTAGAACAATTTTGGGAAAGAGACCAGAATGAGGAAAGGCAAGATGGGGAGGATCTTACATGGAGAAATATGAACAAATTTCAATGATTCATGCATCTGAAAAATATGATAATGATTCTTTCCATTTGTAATTATTTAAAACAATAACCAGCAATTCTTCAGCAATATGAAGTTCTTATAAACTTTAAATTGTCGTCAGCTTAAAAAAATAAAAGTTGCATTATGGAAAAGCATCTGCCAGTTTCTTATGAAGGCAAAGGTTTCTTGGCTACTATATTGGCTACTAAATTTAGTTCTCTTACTCATATGTCTTTATCCATGATTAAACTAAGCCCATCCATGAATATGTATGTACAATTTATACTTTACTCATTGTTTTAAGTATTAGGAAACAACATGAATAACTATAATTAGAAAGAAATAAACTGTTAATTACACATAAATGGAATATTACTAATCAATAAATTGCTATTCCATATAAGCAAACATGATAAATCTAGCACATAAAACTAAAAGGTATTATACCATAGAAAATAAGACAGATTCAAAGTCCACATAGTATATCTATTAACCATAATCCTTTCTTATGAATTTGAATGGTCATAAATTCTCAAATTGTTTTATTTCTCAAATGATAATAATCAACAATTTTCTGCTAATTCTCATTTCAATATTAACTGAGATAAATTATGTTCAAGTGAGCTTAGATTTCTGCATTATGGAAGAAAAGTATATGCCTTTTGTACATTTCCTGAAATTTACACTTAATTGATTGTAGCACTGAAGGTTACCTTATTCTTTTAAAGGAATTTACATTTTTAAAAGTACCACAAAGAGATCTGTTAAACAGAAGTTATTATCTTATTTTGCTATTAGTTACATTTTAAATAAAGAAAAATTATAATAAGCCCCTTCATTCTTGCTCCCAGTGCCTCCCAGCTACTCTTCCTTAAATCTGTCTTTTGCCTACTCATTCTTGTTGATAGTCTCCCGAGTTTAGTTGATTATTATAATATATGTATGTATGAATATAAATGTATACAAAAGTACGTTAGTATAGCATGGTTAATTCATTTGTGTGTGTGTGTGTGTGTGTGTGTGGTTTCAGGGCTGATCTTTCTATACTGGACTAATAAGGCAGCTAAACTCTGAGAGAGGCTAATTCTCATTGTTCCAGCAGTAATTAGCTATCTGTAAATATTTGATACTGTATTCTGTTAGAATTTTTCACTGATTGTTCATGTATTAGTTACATGTTCAATAACAAGACAATCTTATTCTATCCATAGTTAACAGTGTACACCAGAGTTTTTGCATAGAATTTTTCATCTCTGAATTTCTTAAAGTGTAGATTAAAGGATTTAACATGGGAGTGAAAACTGTATAAAATACAGTAATGTATTTGTCACTAGAAAAGTTATAAACAGGTCTGGCATACATGAAAATGCAGGGAACAAAAAAAAGTGTAACTACCATGATGTGGGAGCTGCAAGTAGACAGGGCTTTGCGCCTCCCTTCCTGACTATAATTCTTGAGAGATTTAAGGATGATTCCATAAGACACTATGAGAAGGATAAAGACTACAATGCACATGGCTCCACCATTGGCAATGAGGGTAAGACCAATGAAGTAGGTGTCAGTGCACACAAGTCCCAATAATGGGGACATGTCACACATAAAGTGGTCAATAATATTTGGACCACAGAAAGGAAGGTTGAAAACAAAGAGAATTTGAATCATGGAGTGTGTAAAACCTCCAACCCAGGAAAATCCCAACAAAATTATACAAACCTTTCGATTCATGATGGTCAAATAGTGCAGTGGTTTACAGATTGCCACATAGCGATCATAGGCCATTGCCACCAGAATGACAATCTCAGTGCCTCCAAATAAATGCTCTATAAAGAGCTGGCTCATGCAAGCTGTGAAGGAGATAGACTTTTCATCACACAGCAAGTCCATAATCAACTTTGGTGAGATGGAAGTTGAATAAACAATGTCCAGGAATGAAAGACAGGCAAGGAAGAAGTACATTGGGGAGCCCAAAGAGGGGCTGGCAATCACCATCAGCACAATGAGCAGGTTGCCAACCATTGTCACAATGTAGATGAGCAAAAACATGACAAATAATACTTTTTGACCTGCAGGATCCTGAGTGAGCCCCAAAAGGACAAATTCTGTGACATTGTTTCTTTCTCCCATTGAACCTTTCACTGGGCTGTTATCAAAGATGCCATCTCATAAGATCAAGATTTGCTATGAAGTTGTGAGTATGATTCCATCATGACATGGGGAGTGTCACCATCATTTTCTTCTACAGGGATGAACCTGCAGTAGATATTTAGTAAACAATTCTAGAGTTTTCCTTAAAAGAATCCAAACAGAGTTTCAGTTGATAATTCTATTCCTTCTATTGTGGTTTTATTAATCATACAAGTAGAACTGTTTCTCACGACCTCATTGGTTCTATGAATTATTGTCACCCCTGAACTTCAATTAATTTAAAACATATTGAATAATCATAACCATCAGTAATGACTGAAAAATAACTCACTTTTCAAAATTTGAGTTTCCACACTGTTAATAAGACTTCATTATATCAAATACTGCAGAAATATTTTGCAACCCATTTTATCTGATAAGAATATCTTCAAAATATAATTTTGATTTATTTGATCATAAAGCTAATTGCCATAATATTGTAACATTAGTCAGATGATCTGTACTTTTCAAAAGACTTTCAGTCTGCATAGGACTATCAGGAAATCTTAAGAGATTTCACTTGAAATTGCATCAAGTAAGAACAAATGCATTTGGCATATTTCTGTCCATAGCAATTATTTCAGCTCTTTATTATGAGACTTGTAATAAACCACAATTCTGGCTACATATCCATGATTTTTTTAATTCAAATAGCTCAGAAATCTTCTAGTCCATAATATCAACTTCTTAATCAGCAATAAATTTTTCTATTAAATGACATAGGTAGTAAAACATAAGAAAACAGAAACTGAGAACTTCAATAGAGAACATTCATTATTAGTTTTAGGTATCATCTTCCTGGGTTTTATACCTGTTATAGGCTCAATTAGAAATTTACTGACAACATTCATGAAAGCAGTATCTCATATGGAAAAGTCAGTTCTTATGATAGGAACACATGAGTCAGCATCATTTTCTAAATTGGTTACAGATGTGCTAAAATTTACACCCCCAAAATAAAAAAATTAAAAATGGGATGATTTCATAATCTTTACAAACTGTCTTAAAGAGAATTGATTAACCCATCTTTCATTTGGCTGTGATTTTCTTTATTTTTCCTTTTTGTACAGTCATACAAAAATTCCCAAGTTCATTACTCTTTTTAAAGAAGTTATAATCACTGATAAATGGGATATAGTAACAGTAGTGATCAAATAATGACTCCAGTTACCTCATTGATAATGTGTAGAAAGAACCCATAACATATTTGGAGGAAGAGCATGAGTCAGTGTTGAATAATAAGGACTTTGCAGTGTTTTGTCTATACTTCAATCTCAAATAGATTTTCTTGCTGTGACAGTGGCATTGACCCACATAATAAAACTACCAATGCCCTACTCCATCATTTTACCAGTGGAACACACATTATTTTGCCTTGTTTATACATTCCTCATGAGACTCTATAACTTTAAGGAAATAACATAGTGCATCATAAGAATACTTACCTTGTATTCCAAGTTTGTGACTTCAAGAACATATACCTTGCATTTGCCTTCAGTGGAGGAAATCACGACTTCTTTTATTAAAAAAATGATGTGGTGAATTACACAATCACATCTGTGAATACAATCAAAGACACTAAAACATTTCCACTACTTTATTGTAGAAATGCAGTTCAAACTTCTTGGCTCCTGTGAAAATAACAAACAAAAGTAAAGATACTTAGTTTGCACAAATATGTGTAAAATTGACTAAATTAGTGAAAACTAATTCTTCAAACCCATAAAAATTATAAAAATCAAAGAGGGATGCATGAATTTTTCTCCTTTCAGGGTGTTTTGCTGAAGCAGCCAAAAGGGCATTTATTTCAGTATTTATAGAAGCTACCTTGTGCTTAGCTATTAAATATTTTTAACATTTACAATAACAGCAAAAGGCTGAGATTAAGCATATGGCAAAGCTGATGAGTGTTTCCTCCTAAACGGAGAGACCTCTTCAGTCTTTTACTAACTCCATGACAACTGACATCTTCCACAAGCTTCAGTAAGCAGTGATGAACACAAGGGAAGACAAGAAATTAAGCAATAAATACTAAGACATCTTCCACCTTGAGTATAATTGAGTTTCCAAATATCTCTTGGGTCATTCTAAAGTTAAAATAATTTTCATGTTTCTGTATGCAGATAATTTTACGTGTGTGTGTGTGTCTTTATGTCATCAATATTTCCAATAGATGAGCTTGTTAGAAGGCATGAAAGACTTTTAAATGAAATCTCTTCTAGAAAGATTTATTTTCCTGAACAATCTCTAGGGAAAAAGGACAAAGTTATTACAAGGAGAGGAGTTAAACACCAAGGGACATGAAAAATCTACAATGCTATACACATAAACCCAAAGGTTCCCTATTTCCCTGATAGCTACCTTTCTTGTTATCAGAAGGTACTCTGCATTTTAGTGAGGGGAGAAAATTATCAACAGCCCTACACAGCTGTAATCCTACAATAATGGCTGGCAGATCAAGATATGCCAAATGATGCAATAGAGGAAAGGAACTCATATCTAGTACTATTAACCTAGCCAAGGACATGGGCTTGGCAGTTCATGGACACTACAGGAAATCCTACCGCTGCAATTTTGTTAAATTGGGAAGAATATTCAACTTGCCCTTTAAGTGCTTATCCTTATACCCATAAACTAGTGCAACCTTTTTTCCCATATCAAGACAAATTCTCTTTGCAATAAACAAACATTTAAAAAGAACCACAACTAGTCAGAGAAAGGAGAAGTAACTATGGAGTCTTTGCCCCTACATAGGACATCTCTCTCATATCATCTCCAAAGCTCAGAGGAACCTCCACAGCCAAAGGCAAGATCCAAAGTCTGTAAGTGCCACCAGTTGGTGAGGAATATGTTAAATCATTGTTATCCAAACATGATACAGACAGCCACATGCCAGGAACTCACATAGGCCATAGTTACCTCCATAAGATCTTTATAATATCAAATCATTCAATAAGGCAACATTCTTGGTCTCACACTTATCTGAGTAGCTACTTATGATTGAAAGTTGAGGTTGCCCTGTATTCATCTGCACATGGGCAACACTAATTGGTCTCCAAGAAGACATGCAGTTGGGAGGGTAAATGTTCAGATTGGGGCTCAGGAGGTATAGAAGAAAGGGAATGGAGAGAGGATATGATAAAATTTGTTGCATGTGTATGTGAAATTCTCATATAATAGATTAAAACACTATAATGTAAAATGAAAAAAATCATAGCTATAATAATAGGAAAATGTTACACATTATGGAATACTTTAGGGAGGAATAGGTATACAAATCAGTCTAAAGGAAGCTGACCTTGTCTCATTTCTCAGCCATATCCTGGCACAGCACACCTTACTAAAACACTTGAAAGAGACTCTACCGAGACTGAACCAATAATCAACAAGTGACCAGCCCTACTTGCAATTCATCCCACTGGCAGTCACCAAACCCTGACACTACTACTGATGTTATGTTGTGCTTGCAAACAAGAGACTAGTATGGCTGTCCTTTGAGAAGTTCTACCAGCAGCTGACTGACACAGATACCGATATTCAAAGTCAAGCACTGGATTGAAATCAAGGACCCCTATGGAAAAATTGGGGGAATGATTGAAAGAACTGAAGAGAATGGTAACTCCCTAGGAAGACAAACAGTGTCAACTAACCTGGACCCCTGGGAGCTCTCAGAGACTAGGCCACCAACCAAAGATCATACAAGGACTGGTACGAGTCCCCTAGCACATATGTAGCAGAGAACTGTCTTGTCTGGCCTCAATAGTAGACGATGTGCCTAATCTCCTTGAGAATTGATGCCCCAGGAGGAAGGGGCACTTTCTCAAAGATGAGGGAAGAGGGGTGGGGGAAAGAACTTTGTGATGGGGACCAGGAAGGGGCAACATTTGGGATGCAAATAAATAAAATAATTAATTAATAATAAAAGGAGCAACATATAAATAAATATATATTTTTAAAAAGAAAGAACAAAGAAAGAGAGAGTAGAAACAAAGGAAAGGAAGGAAGGAAGGAAGGAAGGAAGGAAGGAAGGAAGGAAGGAAGGAAGGAGGGAAAGAGGGAGGGAGGGAGGAAGGGAGGAAGGAAAAGACTGCTCAAGATGACAGTGAAAAGAGAATATAGACCTACAGAATCTATTATAGTTAACATCAATTATTATTGAGAAGATAGTCAACTATAGGTCTGAACACTTTGCAGGAATGATGATATATGAGTCCAGAACTTTATTAAATGGATCCCCATTGTTTCTATTTCATTTAGTCAGTCCCTTTTTTATCACCCATTTTATTCTTAGTTACTTTGTGCTTTAGGAGACTTTTTTCCCCTGACGGTAAGCATAGCACCTTCTGGTATTATGAAAGCTAGCCAATAGAGATGGACATTCCAAGTTACCACCATCTTGATTTATCCATGCTCTATGATTCCATTGTGTTTTCTTCAGCAGGAGTATCTTAAGATAAAGTTCTATATGTCTCTCCGTTGTATCCTTGCCTTTACTAATTTCATAACACTATAGCACTAGATACCTAACAAGAAAATCAGTTGCAATTTAACTGGAACCTTTTACCCACAGAACCTTGGTAACTGTCTCATCAGCCACTAATATGTTTAGGACTCTTAAAATAAAGGAAGCAATGAAATAGAAAAAAAAAACAAAAACAGAAAATGGTAGAGCATTAGAGAACAGACCTCGTGTTATATATAAAATTCCCTGCATAAGTACTCAGTCAGAAATCCAGAAAAACTGTAGAGCATCAAAATAAAGGCATAAACTTCATGCTCGGTATGAGAAAGCAAGTGACAAAGTTCTTTTCTAAATGTTTATTTTCACACCAAAAGTCAGTCATTAAGGAAAATTATTTCAGAATGCTTTCAGTTAATCTGCATGTGTGCTTGTGCATCCTTATGTCTTTGTATTCTACTGATTTATTTTCTTCCTTGTATTTGCACAGTCATGCAAGAGGTTTCAAGCTTATTTCCCTATCCTGAAAAACTATAATATAAAGAAATTAGATTTGCTAACTACTGTCACCAAATACTGACCCTGTTGCTATAATTGAATTTTATCTAAAGAGGAACCAGGAAATACTGGAAGGCAGTACACAGAGCAGTGGTGAATGAGAAATTCTAAAGTGATACAGCTTATGTTTCAATCTCAGGTTTATAAACTTGATGTGAAGGTAACTTTGGGGTCATATTAAAACTCCCTAGTCTTCTACTTCTTCATTTATGCCAGGTGGCCATGCTTAGCATGTACTTTCCCCAACACTTTGTTATTTTGTTATATGTAAAGACTAAATAATCTCTTAGCATCTGATAAAAAAATATACATTGATAATTAAAGTTATCAATGCTTTAAAGAATTACTCTGACCAAAGACAATAAACCATAACAATCACTGCCCATAAAATAAGATTTCAATGGCACAGGATGTAAAAATAGTAATTTATTTTGTAATTCAAGAATACTTTTGGAGATATAAATAAAATTGTATCTTAGGAATTATATATTTTATCAGATGTAAATATTGACAATATTCGCCTGTTTAGAAATGCATTTTATATAGAATCAGTTAAGACTCTTCCCTATCTCCTGCTCTTAAATTCCTTTCACCTTCTCTTTTGCGGTGTACCTGAGCCTGGGAAGAGGATTAATACATATATTCCATCCTATGCATTCACAGTTGCTTAGACACCCTATTTATAGCACTCATACTTGCTTATTTTCAGCATTTTAAACAGTAATGAGTTATCATTGACCACTACCCTCTGCAATGAGCAGCACAAACCTATGAGGTTATATATTTAGAAGGCAGTTAGATAATTTGACCATTTATAAAATCTTCAACAGATTTTCCTCCAGGACCTCACTTGTCAAGGGTTTTGACATGTTTACAGTACTACGCAGGATTTTGTTCCTATGAAGCAGGTCTCATATCCAGACAAGATAGTTCTTGGTTACACCCATAAAGAGTCTATCCTTTATTCGATGGCTGAGCACATTTGTCTGCCAGGTCAGCATTGCAACATTTATGCCCCAGCACTGAAAAAGACCACTGATGTTTGTTCTCCCTCAGTTGCCTACAAAGTACCTTTCCATTACTGAGTTCTAGGCAACAGAGAGAATTTCTTGATCAGTTCAAGAGACTCTTTCCACTGTGTCTTACAATCAAGTGTATCTTGAACAATAGATTCTTAGTATCTAGTTGTGGTTTGAAGCCAAGAGCAATGGCAGTGGCCTTTATTATTATGAGTAATAAACATATATATTATATATTGTATAAGATATTATTCATAATATAACATATGCATGTTATAGAATATATGGCATATATTATATAAAATATATATTATATATGTTATATTGTGTAATATACATATACATTATGAGAAATACATATTTTTTCACTTGCTTACAAACTAATGGGACTTATAAGGATTCATCAAACATTCGTTTAGTTAGCCAACTCTACACCTTTTTCTTCCACCTCCTTGCCTTTATCCCTGCTTAAACCTTTAGCTTCCTATAGTCTTACCTGAGCTTTCATAGAACTAGCCCCTCTTAGGATTTTTTAACTTGGATTGCAAAATCAAGTTCTCTAAAAACTTCTGCATGTACGTTTAATTTTGTCTGATCCTTTACCTGGCTTCTCCTGTCCTTTTCTTCATTATTCTATTGCCTACATAAATCATTCTGCCCCAAGTTTTCTGCTTTCCACTTTCATTTCATATAACTCTACTATCCTCTTCCCTAAATGCATCTCTTCTGCCAATGGCCAATTTCTAGTTTCATAATTTCCACAAATAAGCACATGAACAAAAGACCTAAGTTGGAAATCTCTAATGGGAGAGAAAGTAAGAAATTTATATTCAGTGACCCAAGCCACCAAAGTATAACTTTTCCAGTTCCATCCACTTTGCTAAAAAATTTGTAATTTCCCTTTTCATTATAGTTAAATAATATGCCTAGTGTGTGTGCTAAAATTTTATTACTTATCCATCTGGTATACCTCTGGGTTAATTATGTTTGCAAGCTACAGTGAATAGAACATCAGTGAATATGTATGTGTAAGTATTTTTGAAGTAATGAAGGCATTTGCACCCATGCTCAAGAATACAATAACTGAGTCATATAGACGATCAATTTCTTGATTGTGAAGAAAACTCCAGACTGACTTCCAGAGTGTCTGTACAAGTTGGATAAAGGGAATCTGGTTTCTTTATTTTATATGTAGATATCAACTTCCCCCTGAGGCATTTATTGAAGGTATTGTCTTTTTACTGATGAATCCATGCATTGCTTTGTTATTAATGAGTTGTTTTAATGAGAGATGATTTCAGGATCTCCTGTTCTATTCCAGTAACCTGAATATGTCTTTTGATGCTAGTGCCACTCTATTTTGATTTCTATAGTTTGTACTGTCTTTTTTTGGGGGGGGGCGGGGGAGGAAAGGGTTTATTCGGCTTACACTTCCATGCCGCTGTTCATCACCAGGGGAAATCAGGACTGGAACTCAAGCAGGTCAGAAAGCAGGAGCTGATGCAGAGGCCATGGAGGGATGTTCTTCACTGGCTTGCCTCCCCTGGCTTGCTCAGCCTGCTCTCTCTTTTTTTTTTCCATTTTTTATTAGGTATTTAGCTCATTTACATTTCCAATGCTATACCAAAAGTCCCCCATACCCACCCACCCCCACTCCCCTACCCACCCACTCCCCCTTTTTGGCCCTGGCGTTCCCCTGTACTGGGGGATATAAAGTTTGCGTGTCCAATGGGCCTCTCTTTCCAGTGATGGCCGACTAGGCCATCTTTTGATACATATGCAGCTAAAGTCAAGAGCTCCGGGGTACTGGTTAGTTCATAATGTTGTACCACCTATAGGGTTGCAGATCCCTTTAGCTCCTTGGGTACTTTCTCTAGCTCCTCCATTGGGAGCCCTGTGATCCATCCATTAGCTGACTGTGAGCATCCACTTCTGTGTTTGCTAGGCCCCGGCATAGTCTCACAAGAGATAACTACATCTGGGTCCTTTCAATAAAATCTTGCTAGGGTATGCAATGGTGTCAGCGTTTGGATGCTGATTATGGGGTGGATCCCTGGCTATGGCAGTCTCTACATGGTCCATCCTTTCATCTCAGCTCCAAACTTTGTCTCTGTAACTCCTTCCATGGGTGTTTTGTTCCCAATTCAGGATCAACATTGTAAAAATTGCTATCTTGCCAAAAGCAATCTACAGATTCAATGCAATCCCCATCCAAATTCCAACTCAATTCTTCAACGAATTAGAAGAAGCAATTTGCAAATTCATCTGGAATAACAAAAAACCTAGGATAGCAAAAAGTCTTCTCAAGGATAAAAGAACCTCTGGTGGAATCACTATGCCTGACCTAAAGCTTTACTACAGAGCAATTGTGATAAAAACTGCATGGTACTGGTATAGAAACAGACAAGTAGACCAATGGAATAGAATTGAAGACCCAGAAATGAACCCACACACCTATGGTCACTTGATCTTCGACAAGGGAGCTAAAAACATCCAGTGGAAGAAAGACAGCATTTTCAACAATTGGTGCTGGCACAACTGGTTGTTATCATGTAGAAGAATGCGAATAGATCCATACTTATCTCCTTGTACTAAGGTCAAATCTAAGTGGATCAAAGAACTTCACATAAAACCAGAGACACTGAAACTTATAGAGGAGAAAGTGGGGAAAGGCCTTGAAGATATGGGCACAGGGGAAAAATTCCTGAACAGAACAGCAATGGCATGTGCTGTAAGATCGAGAATTGACAAATGGGACCTAATGAAACTCCAAAGTTTCTGCAAGGCAAAAGACACCGTCAACAAGACAAAAAGACCACCAACAGATTGGGAAAGGATTTTACCTATCCTGAATCAGATAGGGGGCTAATATCCAACATATATAAAGAACTCAAGAAGGTGGACTTCAGAAAATCGAACAACCCCATTAAAAAATGGGGCTCAGAACTGAACAAAGAAATCTCACCTGAGGAATACCGAATGGCAGAGAAGCACCTGAAAAAATGTTCAACATCCTTAATCATCAGGGAAATGCAAATCAAAACAACCCTGAGATTCCACCTCACACCAGTCAGAATGGCTAAGATCAAAAATTCAGGTGACAGCAGATGCTGGCGTGGATGTGGAGAAAGAGGAACACTCCTCCATTGTTGGTGGGATTGCAGGCTTGTACAACCACTCTGGAAATCAGTCTGGCGGTTCCTCAGAAAATTGGACATAGTACTACCGGAGGATCCAGCAATACCTCTCCTGGGCATTTATCCATAAGATGCCCCAACTGGTAAGAAGGACACATGCTCCACTATGTTCATAGCAGCCTTATTTATAATAGCCAGAAGCTGGAAAGAACCCAGATGCCCCTCAACAGAGGAATGGATACAGAAAATGTGGTACATCTACACAATGGAGTACTACTCAGATATTAAAAAGAATGAATTTATGAAATTCCTAGCCAAATGGATGGACCTGCAGGGCATCATCCTGAGTGAGGTAACACATTCACAAAGGAACTCACACAATATGTACTCACTGATAAGTGGATATTAGCCCCAAACCTAGGATTCCCAAGATATAAGGTACAATTTGCTAAACACATGAAACTCAAGAAGAATGAAGACTGAAGTGTACTGTCTTTTAAAGTTAGGAATTTTGATGCTACTTCCTCTGTTCTCTCAAAATTGCTTTGGTTATTTGTTATTTTTTTTCTTTCTGAATTCTATGACTTTTTGGATTAGTTTTTATTGTGTGACATATGTAGTTGTGATTTTATTAGGGACCATACTCAGTCTCTGCTACTTAGGATTTATGATCATTTTAATATCACTAATAATAAGTCTTCCTAATAGCAAGCAAGGAAATTTTTTCACTTGTCCATTTTCTTCAAAATCTTTCAACAGCATCTTACTGTTTACCATTGCAGAAATTATTCCCCACTTTGGTAATGTTTATCATTTAGTATTTTATTATTGCCACTGCTGTTGTTTGTAGTTCTTGTCAGCTAATAGTTTACTTGTCAGCTAATTTGGCCTTGTTGCATAGCAAGGATCCTTATTTTGGGTATTATATTATACTCTGCATCTTTACTGAATTCACTTATAATTTCTGAAGTATTTTTCTTTATAATCCTTGGAGATTACTACATATAATATCATGCCAAGTGCTGGCAAGGATAGCTCCACACTTTCTTTTAACTTGAATGTTCTTTATTTCCTACTCTTGCCTGATTGTTTTGTTTGTTGGATATCACATCACTATAGTGAGTATAGTGAGTGATGAGGGTAGGCAAGTTTGTTTTGTTTAGCTCTTTCATGTTTTAATCATTAAGCAGGTAAGCGCTTATCTATCATGTTCTCTTAGTAATGTTGAGGTAATTTGCATTCGCACCCAATTTCCTGAGATTTTTACTACCATGAAAGGATTTTGAATTTTTAAAAATACTTTGGCTGTGTCCATTGAGAGCATATGCTTTTTCCTGGTTTTTCTCAGTGGACTGATGTGTTATGTTTATTGATTTTGAATTTTTGTAAATTTGACTTTATCTTGTAATCTTCTACTTTGATAAAAATCCTTTTTCAAATCTAACGGTTTTATTATGGTGGAATACTGAGAATTGTTCAAATACAGAATCATTCCATCTGGGAATAAGGACAGTTTGACTTCTTAATTTAAAAAAGACAAAAAGAATAAAATTTTCATACTATATTTCATTCCACATGCTATTTTCCAGTCTACAATATCAACTTACTAAGCTTTCCTATGCACACTGATGAACAATATAACATAAAACCAACAGGAACCTGTGGTTGATATACAACCACATACAGACCATGCTTTGGTTATAATTATAACTGTTTTAGGAAGGCAAAATACCATTGCATTTAATGGGTGTTTTTCTCTTTATTTTTTTTTAATTCACTTTATAGCTCTTACCCATTTTCCTCTGCTCCCATTCCCATGTTCACAGAGCCTCATTTCTCTCTTATTTTTCTCTTCAACAGAAGGGATCCCCCCTTGAGTACCACCTCTCCCTGGGACAGCAAGTAGCATCAGGGCTAAGTGTATTCTCTCCTACTGAGGCTTAACCAGAAAGAAGAAATGGATCCAATGGTGGGCAACAGAGTCAGAGATGGCCCCCATTCCAATTGTTAGAGGACCAATACGAAGACCAAGCAACACATCCATAAATGTGTTGGGGGCCTAGGTCCTGCCCCTGCATGCTCTTTGGTTGAGGTTCAGTCACTATGAGCTCCCATGGGTCCAGGTTCATTGACTCAGTAGAGTTTCTTGTGGTGTCCTCAAATCCCCTGGTTTGCTTAGTCCTATTCCCCAACTCTTCCACCAGACTCCCTGAGCTTTTCCTGGTTTGAATGTGTGTCACCTCATGTTTCCATTCAGTTTCTGGATGAAGCCTCTCAGGAGACAGTTATGTTAGGCTCCTGTCAGCAAGCATAGCAGAGTATCACTAGTACTATCAGGGATTGGCACTCTTCCATGGTATTGGTCTCAACTTGGCAATTCCCTTGATCCCTGCTCCGTCTTTATGTCTGCACTTCTTTCTTGTAGGCAAGACAAATTCTGGGTTAAAAGTATTGTAGGTGGGTTGATATTCCTCTCCTTACACTGGACGATTGAATATAGGAGGTGGCCACTTCACTCTCCATATCCCCATCTGCTAGGAATTTCAATTTGGGTCACTCCCATAAGTTGGCTGCAGCTCCCCATCCCAGGTCTCTAGCTAGTCCCAGAGATGTCCCCACCAATTTCCATTTTCTCTTCTTGTCCTCTTCTGCCTCCTTTCTATTATCCATCCTTATCCCTGTCTCACCCCAGTTTCCTCCCTCCAATGTCTATTTTATTTCCTCTTCTGAGTGAGATTCAAACATCCTTGCTTGGGCTCTCCTTATTACTTAGCTTCTTTGGGTCTGTGAATTGTAACATGGTTATCCTATACTTTATGGCTAATATCTACTTATAAGTGAGTATATACTATGTGCATATTTCTGGGTATTATTTACCTCACTCAGGGTGATATTTTCTAGTTCCTTCCAGTTGCTTGAAAATGTCATGATGTCCTTGTTTCTAATAGCTGAATAGCATTCCACTATGTAGATGTACCATATTTTCTTTATTCATTCCTTAGTTGAGCAAAATATCAGTTGCTTCCACTTTCTGGCTACTATAAATAAAGCTACTATGGACATAGTTGAACAAGTGTCCTTGTGGTATAGTGGGGCATCTTTTGGGTATATGTCCAGGAGTTGTAGAGCTGGGTCTTGTGTTAGAATTATTCTCAGTTTTCAGAGAAACTACCAAATTAATTTACAAAATGCATGTACTAGTTTCACTCCCACCAGCAACAGAGGATTATTCCACATGCTCTACTTCCTCACCAATATGTGCTGTCACTTGAGGTTTTGATTAGCCATTCTGACAGGTGCAATATGGAATCTCGAAGTTGTTTGATTTGTATTTTCCTGATGACTAAGGATGTTGAAATTTTCTTAAGTGCTCCTCAGCCATTAGAAATTCTTCTGTTTAGAAATCTCTGTTTAATTCTGTACTCCATATTTAATTGGATTATTTGTGTCTATTTAACTGATTTGTCTGTGTCTAATTTCTTGAGTTCTTTACACACTTTAGGTATTAGTCCTCTGACAGATGGAGTGTTAGTAAAGATTTTTTCCCATTCTGTAGGCAGCTGTTTTGGTCTATTGATGGTGTCCTTAGTCTTTTCTTTCTTTTTTTTTGTTAAATATTTTCTTTATTTACATTTCAAATGCTATCCCGAAAGTTCCCTGTACCCTTCCCCCTCCCTGCTCCCCTACCCACCCACTCCCACTTCTTGGCCCTGGCATATAAAGTTTGTAAGACCAAGGGGCCTCTCTTCCCAATGATGGCTGACTAGACCATCTTCTGGTACATATGCAACTAGAGGCACAATCTCTGAGGATACTGGTTAGTTCATATTGTTGTTCCACCCAAAGGGATGCAGACCCCTTCAGCTCCCTTGGTACTTTTTCTAGCTCCTCCATTGGTGGCCCTGTGTTCCATTCAATAGATGACTGTGAGTATTCACTTCTGTATTTGCCAGGCACTGGCATAGCCTCACACAAGACAGCTATATCAGGGTTCTTTCAGCGAAATCTTGCTGGCATATGCAATAGTGTCTGTGTTTGGTGGCTGATTATGGGATGGATCCCCGGGTGGGGTAGTCTCTGGATGGTTCATCCTTTCATCTTAGCTCCAAACTTTGTCTCTGTAACTCCTTCCATAGGTATTTTGTTCCCTATTCTAAGGAGGAATGAAGTATCCACACATTGGTTTTCCTTCTTCTTGATTTTCATGTTTTGCAAATTGTATCTTGGGTATTCTAAGTTTCTGGGCTAATATCCACTAATCAATGAGTGCATATCAAGTGACTTCTTTTGTGATTGGGTTACCTCACTCGGGATTATATCCTCCAGATATATTCATTTGCCCAAGAATTTCATAAATTCAGGTGACAACAGATGCTGGAAACGATGTGGAGAAAGAGGAACACTCCTCCATTGCTGGTGGGATTGCAAGCTTGTACAAACACTCTGGAAGTCAGTCTGGCAGTTCCTCAGGAAATTAGACATAGTTGTACCGGAAGATCCAGCAATACCTCTCCTGGGCATATACCTAGAAGATGTTCTGAATGGTAATAAGGACACATGCTCCACAATGTTCATAGCAGCCTTATTTATAATAGCCAGAAGCTGGAAAGAACCCAGATGTTCCTCAACAGAGGAAGGGATACAGAAAATGTAGTACATTTACACAATGGAGTACTAATCAGCTATTAAAAACAATGAATTTATGAACTTCTTGATGGTGTCCTTAGTCTTGTAGAAGCTTTTCCTTTTCATGAGATTCCCTTTATGAGATGTTGATCTTAGAGCCTGAGCTACTGTTGTTCTGTTCAGGATTTGTCTCCAGTGCCAACATGTTCATGGTAGTTCCCCACTTTCACTTCTGTTAGTCTGTAATGTGTCCAGTTTTATATTGAGGTCATTGAGGCTCTTGGACTTGAGTTTGTGTGGTGGTAAATGAGTCCATTTGCATTCTTCTACATGTAGACAGCCAGTTAGACCAGTACTATTTGTTGATATTAATGATCAGCAATTAATTCCTATTATTTTGATGATATTTTTGTTTGTGGTGGTAGTAGCAGTAGTAGTAGTAGTAGTAGTAGTAGTAGTAGTAGTAGTAGTGTGTATGCTTCTTTTCCTTTGGTCTCCTGGTATGGGGTAATTTATTTCCTGAGATTCCTTTGGTATAGTTAGACTGCTTGGGTTGGAGTTTTTTTCCTACTATCTTCTGTAGGGCTGGATATGTTGATAGAATATTGTTTAAATTTCTTTGTTTGTTTTTTTATGGAATATTTTCCCCATCTTTGATGATTGAAAGTTTTGTTGGATATAGTAGTATGGACTGACATCTATTGTCACTTAGAGTCTACAATACCTCCTTCCAGGCCTTCTGGCTTTAAGAGTTTGTTCAGAAATCAGTATAATTCTAATGGGTCTGCCTTTATATGTTACTCACCATTTTTCACTTGTAGCTTTTAAAAATCTTTCTTTGTTATGTACATTTAGTGTTTTGATTATTATGCAGCAGGAGGATTTTCTTTTCTGATCCAATGGGACTTTCTAACTCAATGGTACTGTGTCCAACAGTTATGTTTCAGGTTTTTTAGAATAAAATGTTTTATTAATCATTTTATTCATTTGCATTTTCAAATAATATGCCCCTTCCCTTTTACCCTTCAACAAACCTCCCATCCCATACCTTCTCCCCCACCCATTTGCCTCAAGTCTCTCCTTAAAGAGAGTGGCTTACTATTTGTCCTGACTTTTCTTTAGTAGTTCTTTTTCATAAACCCTACCTTTACTGATGTTTGCATAGTATAGATTACAGCTTTCAACATAGGGTTTATGTCTAGAAAACATATTTAATTACTTGTTAGTGTACAAACCTTGTAAGTAGTTTTTAATTACTCTAAACAAAATGCATATATTCCTATTCCAACACTGCCACACAGGTAGTCATGAGCACAAATACTCCTTATGGAGAGACACCATGAGCATTGCCATGAGAACTAGGTCAAGAAATACTTTTAGTCATTAATTCATGTTTTCCAACTTCAATTACAGAAATAATAAAATAACAAAATTTGTGTCATAAATATTATAAAGAAATTATTGGCTTAAAAACCTTACTCCAAATAATGTTGTTTACAGTGATCTAAAAGTTACTGGAAAATTTAACACATTGAATAGGGAAATATCAATAAGATACCTAAAGTCATGTTTCAATTACTCAAAGATTAGATACAGCCATTTGGAAAATATAAAGTGAAAGTCTTTGATTTTATTAAGATCACATTAATTAAAAGGCAATAACCATAAGCAAACCATAGGAAAAATATAATGAAAACAAAAGAAGAAAAGGATTACTGAAGAATCAAAGGAACTAAAATGAAAGGATTTTATTTTATGATGTCATAAATTTAATATGCTCAAGATCTCAATTTCCAGAGGCACATGCATTTAATATAACAGTCAATAAACTCATTATGCATGTAAATAAATCTATTACATTACTGCCATCTTCTGAAACAATTATCAATGTTTGAAAATATTGATTAAATAAAAATATAGAATGAAAAACTTTGCTATTACAGTCCAAAAACTACTTTGATGACATATCAAAATGAATCTATTACATTACTGCCAACTTCTGAAACAATTTTCAATGTTTGAAAATATTGTTTAAATAAAAATATAGAATGAAACCAGAGACACTGAAACTTATAGAGGAGAAAGTGAGGAAAAGCCTCAAAGATATGGGTACAGGGGAAATTTTCCTGAATAGAACAGCAATGGCTTGTGCTGTAAGATCGAGAATCGACAAATGGGACCTCATAAAATTGCAAAGCTTCTGCAAGGCAAAAGATACCGTCAATAAGACAAATAGGCCACCAACAGATTAGGAAAGTATCTTTACCTATCCTAAATCAGATAGGAGACTAATATCCAATATATATAAAGACCTCAAGAAGGTGGACTCCAGAAAATCAAATAACCCCATTAAAAAATGGGGCTCAGAGCTAAACAAAGAATTCTCACCTGAGGAATACTGAATGGCTGAGAAGCACCTGAAAAAAATGTTCAACATCCTTAATCATCAGGGAAATGCAAATCAAAACAACCCTGAGATTCCACCTCACACCAGTCAGAATGGCTAAGATAAAAAATTCAGGTGACAGCAGATGCTGGCGTGGATGTGGAGAAAGAGGAACACTCCACCATTGTTGGTGGGATTGCAAGCTTGTACAACCACTCTGGAAATCAGTCTGGCGGTTCCTCAGAAAATTGGACATAGTACTACCGGAGGATCCCACGATACCTCTCCTGGGCATATATCAAGAAGATGTTCCAACCAGTAAGAAGGACACACGCTCCACTATGTTCATAGCAGCCTTATTTATAATAGCCAGAAGCTGGAAAGAACCCAGACGCCCCTCAACAGAGGAATGGATACAGAAAATGTGGTACATCTACACAATGGAGTACTACTCAGCTATTAAAAAGAATGAATTTATGAAATTCCTAGCCAAATGGATGGACCTAGAGAGCATCATCCTGAGTGAGGTAACACATTCACAAAGGAATTCACATAATATGTACTCACTGATAAGTGGATATTAGCCCCAAACCTAGGATACCCAAGATATAAGATACAATTTGCTAAACACATGAAACTCAAGAAAAATGAAGACTGAAGTGTGGACACTATGCCCCTCCTTAGAAGTGGGAACAAAACACCCATGGAAGGAGTTACAGAGACAAAGTTTGGAGCTGAGGCGAAAGGATGGACCATGTAGATACTGCCATATCCAGGGATCCACCCCATAATCAGCATCCAAACGCTGACACCATTGCATACACTAGCAAGATTTTATTGAAAGGACCCAGATGTAGCTGTCTCTTGTGAGACTATGCCGGGGCCTAGCAAACACAGAAGTGGATGCTCACAGTCAGCTAATGGATGGATCACAGGGCTCCCAATGGAGGAGCTAGAGAAAGTAGCCAAGGAGCTAAAGGGATCTGCAACCCTATAGGTGGAACAACATTATGAACTAACCAGTACCCCAGAGCTCTTGACTCTAGCTGCATATGTATCAAAAGATGGCCTAGTCGGCCATCACTGGAAATAGAGGCCCATTGGACATGCAAACTTTATATGCCCCAGTACAGGGGAACACCAGGGCCAAAAAGGGGGAGTGGGTGGGTATGGGGGACTTTTTATATAGCATTGGAAATGTAAATGAGCTAAATACCTAATAAAAAATGGGGAAAAAAAGTAGATTATTTGTTCCAACCACAACAAAATGATATGCGATGGAACAAAAGCAAACTAAGTGAATTTTACCACTCTGTAATACTTTTAAACTTCCAAATAACACATAATCATTTTTAAAATGTATTTTTTATAAATTTGCAAAGATATTTAATGAAAATTATTTTACAAAATTTAAGTTAGAGGTTTAATTAATATTTTTACAATTAATGATAATAGCATAATAAAACAAAACTAGACAATACTCTGTGATACACATAAACATGAATACCTAGTCATAAAAACTCCAGCAATCCAGTTATATAGGAAAATAATTTATTGGAAATTTTAAAAAATGTATTATGTATTTCATAGAAACTGGTCAAGTGGGATGTCCAACAAACAAATGAAAATGTGCTCACCTTCAATAGTCATAAAGAACGTAAGAAAACACCATCAGTACACATTATTTTTACAAAAGTCCAAAAAAAACCTAACAATTTCAAATCCTGTTATCAACTCAAGAACTTGAAACCCATACTACTATAACTTATAATATTTCCTTTCCAACTAGCAATACATTCAGTATGCAAAAATTCTTACTCTATCTATACTTATCATTTTACTCCAGAGCTTTCCCATAGAATTTTTAATCTCTGAATTTCTCAATGTATATATCAAAGGATTCAACATGGGAGTAATAGCTGTATAAAAAACAGAAATAGATTTATCAATAGGGAAGTTGGAGACAGGTCTAACATACATGAATATACAGGGAACAAAGAAAAGAACAACAACCATGATGTGGGAGCTGCAGGTGGACAGGGCTTTGCGCCTCCCTTCCTGACTGTGAGTCTTAAGGGAGCTTAAGATAATTCCATAGGAAAATAGAAGAAGGACAAAGACTACCATACACATGGCTCCATTATTGGCAACTACCGTGAGGCCAATAAAGTAGGTGTCAGTGCACACAAGTGCCAATAAAGGATACATGTCACAGCCAAAGTGATCAATGACATTAGGTCCACAGAAAGGAAGTTTATATACAGAGAGAACTTGAACCAGAGCATGTGCAAATCCCCCAACCCAGGCTACCACCAAAAGTGAGATACAAACCTGTTGATTCATGACAGTTAAATAGTGCAGTGGCTTACAGATGGCCACATAGCGATCATAGGCCATCACCACCAGAAGGAAGACCTCAGCACCACCAAATAAGTGCTCTACAAAGAGCTGAACCAGACAAGCTGTGAAGGAGATGGTCTTTTTATCACAAACTAAGTCTTTAAGCAACTTGGGCAAGATGGCAGTAGAATAAACAGCATCCATGAGTGACAGAAAGGCAAGGAAGAAGTACATTGGGGAATTCAAGGAGGGGCTGGCAATCACTGTCCCCACGATGAGCAGGTTGCCCACAATAGTCACAATGTACATGAGCAAAAACATGACAAACAATGCTTTTTGCCCAGTAGGATCCTGAGTGAGGCCCAGAAGGACAAATTCTGTGACATTGTTAGTCTCTCCCATTTAGTCATCTGACTTGCTTCAATAATACTTCAGAACAGGACCTGCAATAAGTTCTAAAGAAGGCTATGAATTTATTTATTCAGAAGCACATTTCATTATTACCTTATGCAATGGTGAACCCATGAAAAGCATGTAACACATGTCTATTCAGTTCTTCTTGCAAGGAGGTCCATCTGTGCATATCTCTATAGAAAAGAGATATCTCCATAATTAATATTTAAAACACTTTATATTCAAACAAACATCAATATGCAAGGGGGAATAGTTCCTCTTTTAACTAGATACCACGTGCTAACAATTAAAACTCCCAATATCAGGAATGGGTTACCACTTTTTGATTTGTTGGTGAACTGAACACCATAAACTCTCCATGGGAATGAAAGACTATTATGGTCAGCCCTAATAAGATATTCATATTATATCCTTCCTGCTAAGGTTATTGGATATTCTCAGAAGAGCTGATAGGAAGATTGTAAGAATTAGTAAAAATGGGTAACTTCAAGGGAATAGTATTTTCCAGACAAAACAGGAATGCATGTAGGAACTCATATCCATTGTGACAATACTCACAAGACATATTCAAGATCAAGCCAGGCAAAGTCCAGCACAATTAAGAGATGACCAAGAAGTCCTGTCACTTGTTGATAAGCTATGGGCATTTGATACCTGTCATGAGAAGGGGCTTCAGTGCCTTTTTAGGGCATGACCCCCTAGTAGGTCTACTACACATTAACACAGGCCCCACTCCAAAAATAGCTGAGTAACACCAATTGGAATTAATGGGTTAATAAAGCATCATTGTTAGAAATGAAACAATGTTGAGTGGGTAGAGAGGTGAGAAGGGGTTGGGGTGAATGTTATCAAACAATATTGTATGAAATTCTCAAAGAATTAATAAAATGTCATGTTTTTAATCTTCAAAGAAGTCATAGTATCCTTTGCAGAAGATGTATTCGACTAATTGTGACAACTTACGTGGGGCCAATTTTGAGCTGGCACTATGAGAAGATATTTTACAGTATATTCCATGTAGTTCCTAACATTCCTGTGTAACTAGCATAGTCTGGTAATTACTATTAGAATGGCCCCATTAATCTCAAAAACAGTTTTATTCTTCAAATATATCTCATTTATTTCAAGAAATATTTAAACTGTATCAAATAACCCTAATTCTATTTAATACACTGTTGCTTATAGCAATTCTCTCGGTCTATCATGCTTTCCTAGAATTATAGTTCTGTCATTTCTTCATTGTCAATATCAATTGATTACACAATTACAGATACTATTGGGATTTTTAACAGTACTTTGGATGTTTGTTTGTTTGTTGTGGGGTTTTGTTGTTGTTGTTTTGTTTTGTTTTTTACTTGACCTGGACTAACATGTGAGTTCTTTGACTTGACTAAAATTATATCTCTAGAAAATTTTTTTCATTGTGTATAAGTACTACCAACATTTACCTGTGAAGAGATCTATTTTGTCTTGATTTAACAAGTACATTCCATGCGTGTGGACTTGGCTGTGGAGGATATGTTCAGAGTTAAAATTTCTTAAAATTAGTTGTGATGCACTTTCTTCTGCATTCCTCAGTCACATTAGTGCTGCTTCTGTGTCCCATCTATACAATTCTCTCAGCCCACAGGCTGATAAGGGGTGGCCTGTTGTAAACACAGGATATAACATGATTGATGTAAAGTTTGCCTCATTTGCTTCTTGTTCACCTTTCAATATTTATTAATAATATTGATATCATGTTTTCAATAATGTTAAGTTTACTAGATCAAAACTAAATGCCATTGTAATTATTTATATAATAGAGTGAAAATGGAGTTCTTACACTGTTTTATACAATATTACAATATTGAATACAATACAATACAAATACAATATTACAATATTAAAAATAATATTGTAAGCCGGGCGGTGGTGGTGCACGCCTTTAATCTCAGCACTCGGGAGGCAGTGTCAGGCAGATTTCTGAGATTGAGGCCAGCCTGGTCTACAAAGTGAGTTCCAGGACAACCAGGGCTATACAGAGAAACCCTGTCTCGAAAAGCTGAAAAAAAAAAAAAGAAAAAAGAAAAAAGAAAAAGAAAATAGAGTTCTTACACTATTTCATATTATTTTTACACTTACACTTGTATAAACTGTATTATTAATTCTCAAAGATTTAGTTTCATAAAATCTGAGAAATAATATGGCTGCTTTCAGGTTAAGCTATCATTAATGCTATTCTAAAAACTAATGATTTAATGTAGTTACTATGACTGGAAAGGGGTAGTGATTAGAATATAAAGTGAATAAATAAATTAACCAACGGGAAAAAGCATAGATTTAAAAATAGTCTTATAATTAAAAAAAAAACTGAGTAATCATGAAGTTAATTAAAGCTCTATAGAAAAATGATATTAAACTATTCAGTAATATTGATATAACTAGAAATAATCATATTAAGTGATTTAAATCAGCCTAATAGAGACAAACATCACATTTTTATTTGATTTTGTGTTCCAGATTTAACAGATACATGTATAGAAAATCCAAAAATAGAAGTGAAACTTTCTAATAAAACTAAAGGACTCGGAAAGAAGGAACAGAAAACAGGAAAAATAGGAAAACTAGGGTAGGTATCAAAACTCAAAATGTCTAAATAACTTGTATGACTATTGTATAATCTACTATAATTAAACTTAAAGTGCATTATAAAATATTATATAAAGTAATATACAATAACAAATTTAGAATCTATACAGAGAAGTTAATCCACTTGAATTTTATATGAAGACATACTAACATTTTTTTCAGGAAAGATTTTAAGAAGCAGACAAAGTCTACAGAGCTGCTGGAACTTAATTGAATTTTAGTGTCACATATGCTAATACTTGAGAGGCTGACCAATTTTGAATTTTCAAATTGAAATATACCTAAACATAATCATATATCCTCATTATCATCACATGAAAATTAATGTCTCAAAAAATACAATAAAAATAACAGACACACTGGGATTTTACTACATGAAAAATGTTTTCATTGTCATTTGGCAAAATGGAAAATAAAAACAAACAGTTTACAACAAATATGTACTCTTAATTTTGATTAATTTTAGGTATTATTTTCTTAATATTTTCTGTTTTGAAGCTTTTAGTGAGAATTTCACAACGTTTAATTGATTAGCTACATTTCAATACCTCATACTAATATTTAGCTACAAATCTTATCTGTCACAAATTAATGGTGCCATAAACCAAAGGCCTTTTTTAGTGGATTGCCTACAAATACAACATCTCTCCGTGTGCTTTCTCAGAAGACAAAATAACTTATGGCTTTGCCAGATGTAGGAAGAGTACCAAACTATTCTAACAAACACATTTTAATATCACTACTATACTCGGTCTTTCAGAGAAGTGTCTAAGTACTACACAAATAAATACCTGAAGTATAGGAACACTGAACCATAATGTCAAAACTTACTGAAAAGGTTGTTGGAAATCTTCAAAACCTGGAAAAAACATCTTTGTACAGTCAATGCTGTGCTATGCTTGTACAAATATGCACAAAGTCAATATAATAAATAGAAATTAACTTGCCCAGCACTCTTTCTTAAAAACATAAATACAAAATTAACAACACGGAAATTTTCTTTTTAAGACAATTACACTGAAGCCATCAAAAGGCTTTAGTTAAGGGGGTAAATTAGCACCCATGTGCCTCACAAAGAAGCCAGGTCCCCAACTCATCAAAACTGTGATTTCAGTTCTCAGAAGCACTGTGATTGACGTTTTCAATCTGAGTCCTTTGAGCAGATTCTCTCTGAGGCTAGTTTATTTCTCATTTAAAACATGTGGTCTCTGTGTGGAAGATGCCAGGACATTGAGACCCTGGACAGATTTCCTTAAACAATATATTCAGCAAAAGTGTGGTGCCTCAAAGACTAAATAATAAATGAAGAAAACTCCAGCTCAGGTAGATTTGAGCTTTCAGAAACCTCTTGGGTCATTAAATTTGAAAAATATTTCTTCCGTTTGCATTTGCAACACAGCCTATTACCTTATTTTTACATCATCGCTACTTTTAACAGATATGCTGCTTGTTAGATTATTTGGAACAAATTCAAAAAAATTTTTTTCTTAAACAATGTATTTCCTAAATAATCCCTAAAGACTTGGTCTTGCCAAGAGTGAGTGGCTAACTACCAAGATTTGAAAATCTTGAAATGTCAAAAGAAGATTTTTCAAAGTGCTATATTAAAAAGCTAATAATTGCAGGTCTTCTAGATTCTGCTCTGTTCTTTTTCTGCATTGCTTGTTGGTTTTGTTTTGTTTTGTTTTCTGCTTTTCACCAATCTCTCCTTAATCCTTCATTTTATTTTCTTCTTTCTCCAAAATATTCTTGGGCCTGATGTTCAGGGTCCTTTCTACAGAATCCTGAAAGCTGGGGTGTTCTATGTTACACAACAGCTTATCTTTACCTCTTCCTTTTCAGCCTATTTAGGCAAAATTCTCTTCCTCTGAAATTTTTTGGGTCATTAGAATCCCACTACCTAATTTCTCTCTATCATTTTAATAAAGCCTTATGACATTTTTCTATCATTTTTCTCCATTCACATATATAATAACATATAATAATATACAAAGAAAATCAACTTCCATTTAGTGAAAACATTAAAGAAGACACATTTTTCAGCAGCCCATGGAACATTCTATAAAATATACTATATATTAGATAACAATGCATATATTTCAAAATTTAGAAAAATTAAATAATTATATTCTATGGAACCACAATAAAATGAAGCTCAGAAACTCATGGAGAGTATATAAAACACCATAGAGTAATAAATGGATCACTATAGTAATCATGAGGGAAATCCAATGAGTCTTAGAATTGAATGAAAATATGACACACAAAAACCTGTATATTATGCTGAAAGCAATCTGAAGAAGGAATTTTATAGCTCTAAGTGGCAACATCAAAATATCAGAGAAGACTCAAATAACTTAATTATGTGCACTATTGGATTAGCAAAATGTGGGGAATATTTTTCCCTTCAACACTGTGAAGGGAAAAATAGAACGGAGACCAAGGTATGACAGACTCTTGTGTCTCCTGCTAGATCCTGATCTGCCATACATGGTACTAGATATAAGATGGCACCTGGCACACTGGTGAAACAGCAAAAAGAAAACAAAGGCCAGGACAGTGGCCACTTACCCCATCTTTGCAGACATACTTACAGGTTATGATCCTCCCTCTCCCACTCGTTCCTTCTGAGTTACCTCATCAGGCAAGGCTTTCATTGGAGCATAGTGACAGTATGGCAAGATATGATTAGTCAAGGATTTAGAGGTTTGGGATTGGCTCATAAACTCAGATCTGCACCCAGTTGCTGATCTCTGGAGTCAGATTTCCTGGGATTCATCACTTGACTTCATTATCTCTCACTCCTGTCCCATCCACTGTCCTGTTCCTTCAGCCAAACAATAGCAGAACAAACATAAACACAGTGGACATTAACATTATAGCACTAACTAATTGAATGAGCCTGTACTCTCAAATGGTCAAGAATTAATGAAAGAAAGAATCTCCCACAAAAGAATGTTTGGGGATCCTGAAGAAATCATTACTTTTCAAATTATTCACATTTAATTTATTCTTAGTCTATAAATCTATTACATTGAGACAGACTTTGAAATTACTTCAATACTGGAGTATGTTTTTTAATAAAAATATTATATGAGAAGCCTTGACTCTGTTAAAAATCTACTTAAATGACATATGATGATAACAAATTATAAATGTTCAACCAAATAAACAGTTGTGAAAGCTCCATTCACAGTTGCACCTAAAATATAATGAATATGGATTATAATCAACTGGGTCAAGAGGTTATTTTCATAAATGTGTTGGAAATATCTTTACTATCACAATAGTAAGAAAGTAAGTTTTCCAATTTAAAATGACTTTAAACATGAATTACGACATCGACCCAAGTATGCTAGTCTCTTCCTAATCACATCTGATTCTTCTAACATAGCTGACCAGTATAAATTGCCCATGAAAGCAAAAGTGGTTCTGATTCTTCTTAATCAGAGCCAATTCTTCAGCTCAAACTGACCAGAACCAGAGATTCTTAGTTCAAACTATGACATAAGGTCCCTGAATATGAAACTTCACAAGCCAGGCCTCCATCATTAGTGTTGCTCTCAACATTCTTATTTTACAAGATCTAATAGAATAATCACTGTGATCTGAGCACTCACTGGCTTTTCCAGTCTAAAGTTCAAATGCCACCATGATCCTCAGCAAAATGAGTGTCCACGTCTGTCATGAGGATATCACACTCCTGAAACTTTTTGTCTTAGTTATATTTCTATTCCTGTGATAAAATACCACAGCCAGTGCAACTTAGAGAGGAAAATGTTTATTTCATCTTACAGTTGTAGTCTATCATAAGGGGAAGTCTAGTCAGAAACTTGAGGCAAGAGACTAGAGTCAGTGACTGAAGCAGAGACCATGCAGACCCCTTACATAGTGGTTTGCTCCCTATTTCTTAAATTTTTTTTTAATAAAACACCTGCCCAGAGATGATAATGTCAAAAGTACCCTGGACCATCCAACACGTATATTTTATTAAAAAAAAAACTTATACATTATAAATGGAAAGAAATGTCTTGATAAATGCTAAATGATATTTAAATTCTTACATAGGAAAGTCAAATTACAAGTATGTGTTCATCAAAATAAAAGGCAAAGATGGGACAAAACTCACAAAAAAAGAAATGTTGTGATATATAAAATATAACTAGTTCACAGTACAATCAAAATACCCCATTAATGAAATTATATTAAAAGTAGAATTTATTGGAAATTGGACAAAACAGAAATATCATAGAGGATGAAAAATGGGGATGTCCAAAAACATGAAGATATGATCACTTTCAGTAAATAGAGAAAACTAGAGTATCAGTGAATAGCAGGCTTGTATCAAGTGAACTAAAAAAAAAAAAAAAAAGAAAGAAAGAAAGAAAAAAAAAGAAAAGAAAAAAAAAACCTCACAATGTCAAGGGTTGGAACAAATGTAGAACATAGAAGTCAAATTGTCAAAAATTATTATTAAATATGGCTTTACCATTATTACTATATTTAGTCAGGAGAAATTCTTTTTATGCTTTAGTGAACATTTTACTCCACAGCTTTGCCATACAATTTTTAATCTCCATGTTTCTCAAGGTATATATTAAAGGGTTCAACATGGGAGTAAAAATTGTATAAAAGACAGTTATATATTTATCAATTGGAAAGTTGGAGATAGGTCTAACATACATGAAAATACAGGGAACAAAAAAGAGGACAACCACCATGATGTGGGAGCTGCAGGTGGACAGGGCTTTGCGCCTCCCTTCCTGACTATCAGTCTTAAGAGAGTTTAGAATGATTCCATAGGAGACAAGAAGGAGGATAAAGGCCACTATAGACATTGCTCCATAACTGCTAACTACAGTGAGTCCAAGGAAGTAAGTGTCAGTACATGCAAGTCCTAACAATGGGTATATGTCACAAGCAAAATGGTCAATGACATTGGGTCCACAAAAAGGAAGTAAATACACAGAGATAACTTGAAGCAGAGCATGTGCAAATCCTCCAGCCCAGGACACCACCACCAAGAGAATGCAAACCTGCCGTTTCATTATGGTCAGATAGTGCAGTGGCTTACAGATGGCCACATAGTGATCATAGGCCATCACCACCAAAATGAAGACCTCAGAACCACCAAATAAGTGCTCCACAAAAAGCTGAACCAGACAAGCTGTGAAGGAGATGGTCTTCTTATCACAAAGTAAATCTGTAAGCAACTTGGGCAAGATGGCAGTAGAATAAACAGCATCCATGAGTGAAAGAAAGGCAAGGAAAAAGTACATTGGGGAGCCCAAGGAGGGGCTGGCAATCACTGTCCCCACAATGAGCAGGTTGCCCACTATTTTCACAATGTAGATGAGTAAAAACATGACAAACAATACTTTTTGCCCAGCAGGATCCTGAGTGAGACCCAGGAGGATAAACTCTGTAACATTGTTATTCTGTCCCATTTACTCTTCAATAAGGTTTGTTTCAGTGATTAAGAGCTCAGAAGATCAGTGCTTGACATGAGTTCTGAACAAAACCTAGACTTCCATTCTTCCAAAAAGTACAACTTCATCAGCATCTTCTACACTGGTGACACTCAGCGATTGCTCAGTAACCATCTGTTTAGTTCCTCTTGGGGAATCTCCACAAGTGCTGCTCTAATAAAAATGTATGTGTTAGGATTTCTTTCAAAACCTCTTTTATTTATACATTTAAAACTGCTTATTTTATATTATTTGTGACTATTGAGAAGGGTGTTGTTTCCCTAATTTCTTTCTCAGCCTGTTTATTCTTTGTGTAGAGAAAGGCCATTGACTTGTTTGAGTTAATTTTATATCCAGCTATTCACTGAAGCTGTTTATCAGGTTTAGGAGTTCTCTGGTGGAATTTTTAGGGTCACTTATATATACTATCATATCATCCGGTGATATTTTGACTTCATCTTTTCCAATTTGTATCCCCTTGATCTCCTTTTGTTGTCAAATTACTCTGGCTAGGACTTCAAGTACTATGTTGAATAGGTAGGGAGAAAGTGGGCAGCCTTGTCTAGTCCCTGATTTTAGTGGGATTGCTTCCAGCTTCTCACCATTTACTTTGATGTTGGCTACTGGTTTGCTGTAGATTGTTTTTATCATGTTTAGGTACAGGCCTTGAATTCCTGATCTTTCTAAGACTTTTATCATGAATGGGTGTTGAATCTTGTTGAATGCTTTTTCCTCATCTAAGGAGATGATCATGTGGTTTTTTTCTCTTTGAGTTTGTTTATATAATGGACTATGTTGATGGATTTCCCCATATTAAACCATCCCTGCATCCCTGGAATACATAAATAGCTAAGCATTTACTCTCCAAGGCACCTCTTAAGTTTTTGATGTACAAATACTTTAGTAGAAACTTGTATTATAACAATCTGTATCATAAAATAGTTCTGTTGATGACTTTGTGGTAGAAAATTCCACATAGACTTATTCACCATTCATGGTTAAGTCAGTGCTCTGTCGCTGTGACAAAGTACCTGAGATAAACAACTGGGTATCTGGAAGGGTAACTGGAGGTGTCAGCAAATGTCCAGTTGATTGTACTGTCTCTCCATATTTGACAGAGATATGCTGGAGAATGCTGTTTACCTGTGTAGGCAGGAGGCAGAATTCGTGTCTTACAGCAAAACCCAGCTTCCATATCTAGCAACCTATGGCTTCCTTTATTTATTAGGTCAGTACCCTTGGAGTCTGACACACCCACTCCAGTCAACTCTGTATGACAGGCCTAAAGGCTTGGACGCAGTCCCAAGGCAAAGAGTTTCACAGAAACTTAGCCTCCTGGAACCTTGGCATTCCCATAGCAAGAATGCTCCAAATTTGTCCCTGTGATCGTGTGGAGGGTCTTGCATGCTTTCTTGCATATTTTACTGGATAGGAGTTAGAAATCTCAGGGCAAGCTTAGCAAAGTATACTTAGAATCTTCATTACAGTCAGGTATGGCAGACTACATTGTGTATAAGAAGAAAGTCAGTGAGTTCTTCTGACAAATGTAGATTCCCTACAGATACTTAAAAGAGCAGCCAAATTACTCCCAAATGCAAGAATTTACCATGGCCTAGGAAAAAAAAGGGTTGTAGTTTAAGGAAGAACTACAGTATTGCATTATTCATGAGAAGGTCTGCTAGAGCAGAACCCCCTGGTGCAGTCTTTCACAAGGCTCAAAGGAATAGCATAAATTGTGACTAGGGTGTGAAATCCTCACCTGGCCCCTGTCATTAGCTGACTCTAGATAGGGATGATCTTATCTCAATTGTAAACATTGCCTGGTTCCTGCCAGTCTTTTGTATGCATTTCTCTGTTTTGTGTCAGATAACTTCAGTGCACCTTGGCTGTTGTGTTACCTAACTTCTTTGTTTTCTTCTGTAATACTTAAGTCTGATGCTCACTTTGACAAATTACATTCAGATACAGCAAAAACAAAACAAAACAAAAAAACAAGAAAAAACAAAAAAAAACTGTTTATTTAAAACAAATTTCATCTTGGAACACATGTCAACAAAAATCAGAGTATTACTCTTTTTAATAATCCTGCAATGTAGTGATGTCAATGAACCATAAAACTATAACCTAGTATACACACACAGTGTTCAGTGTTAATATCTTAAGACAGAATGTCACAATATGATCTGTATAGTGCCCCAAACAACACTGGTCCTGGAGCATCCTTGTAATGTTATTATATTGTAATTCTTTATATAGACACTGTATATTTTAAAATAGTTCAGGTCTTTAAATAGTTTTTTATGGTCACAAAAAGCTGGTTCTGAACTGTATCACATAGCTAGCTATAGAGTATTTAGCACAGTGCTGCCTGTAGCAATTATTTTATCTGAATCTGATTGTCAGGGTTTCCAGGAGCTGCAATTCTGTCCATTTTATCACTGGCTTTGACATTTATTAAACACGTGCAAATGAACCATAATCACTCAAGACCTTTTACCTGGACTAAAACGAGCTCCTGCTATCCTCGACCTCTGCACCAGTAGTGAAGCTTTGTTTTCCAGAACTCCTGTGATAAACTAGTGATGGGGCAGGAGAAATGGAACCTGAGAGAATAATAGTGATGCTTCCTAGGTCCTGAGGGGTTCAAATAGAAATTCAGAGTCCAAACACAGAAAGCTCAAATAAAACTTCACAACTATTGTGGGAAGGAATGGTATGGATCACTTAGTAAACATGCTATGAACATGATTCACCACTGTAAGTTAAAGAAATTAGACATGATTTAAGAGTTTTTCAGGCTTGCAGTCTTCAGAACTTTTAGTTCAAAACTACCATTTTGGATGAAGTTGTCATAGTTTTCTTTTTCACATTTAAATAACCAATCTCTAAGCTTATAGTCACAGCTTTAATCAGGAATAAATGTGATACTACTGCTCTAATAACCTTAGAGAAACTTGAGAAAGAGGGGAAAGAGAGAGAGAGAGAGAGAGAGAGAGAGAGAGAGAGAGAGAGAGAGAGAGAGAGAATAATTCTGTGTTAACTGTCAGGATCATTCACGTACTACAGAGATAATAGTACAGATATCTACAATGTCTTTATCTGGGATAGTAAGTTTAGTTTGTTGAAGTTTTTTTTTGTTGTTGTTTTGGTTTGTCTTGGTTTTTAAGCTCTGCTCCATATTTGCAGCATTTAAATGAACATTAGCTCTTAGTAGTACTGTACTTTCAGTAACAAGAATATAAGAAATCATGAGAATCTGCTAACAAGAATTAGAAACATGTGCCTGGATAGAAAGAATACTTTCTGAGTGTTTTGTAATACACATTAAGACACAGGTGAAGCATATATTAGGAATTTTTTTTATCTCATTACGTTTACATGCCCACAAAGCTACCTGTGAGGTCATACATTTCACCTTGAAACCACAGGGACTTAATAGTGCCTAGAGGCACAAGCAGGCTGTCCTTCCTTCAGACTGCATCTGTGATGGACCTTCAGCATGATGCAAGCATATTTCTGCTTTACCTGATGCAGAAGATCTTGCTGATCTTGAATCTTCAGACTGATGAAAGCACCCATGCTGGAGAGCATAAGCCTAGAGGAGCATCCATTGCTGTCACTTTCACACCTTATTTTCTATATCCTTTATCACCTTTCATTCTTTGGTCAGCATTGGGTTGCACCAGAACAAGTTTTCTATAAGCCAATATAATTAAAACAAAGCAAAGTGAGAACAGAGTTCTTCAGTTGTATCATAGTTAAATTCATCTCAAGTATACTATACATGATTAAAAATCAGATTTCATAAAAATTGAAGACTATGAATGCCATAAATTTAAATTGTTAATTATGTTCAGAAACATAATAATTAAACCATTGTAAAATTATTATTAGTGATATTATAAGACTATCTTTTTCATAAGGTAGTGTTATAAATCTGGAATATATTTCAACCATAAAGATGAATGAAGCTGTTCTACATACAGTAATATAAGCAACTGGAAATTATTACACTAGGTAAATTAAGTTTATATCTGAAACACTAATGTTGCATGTTTTTTCAACTTGTTGATCCAGAATTTTCATAGAAATATCAAATCATATGTGTATAGAAGCTCTGAATGAAAAATTGAAACTCTATGAATAAAAGAGGCAAGAGAGAAGGAAGGGTGAAAGAAATGCAAGTAAATAGTTATGGAGGAAGTAGGCTCAAGGGGCATTATAAACGTATTAGAATTATCTTAGGAAAGCCAGTAATATAAAATATTAATGATACAAAGTAACAACGCCAAGTGACTGGCTACAGATGAGGTACTTCCCCATGGGCATCTCATTGTAGACATACCATCACATTGAATGGTTTTAAATTACATCTGAAAGATCACATCTAATTGATAGAACTTGATGGATATTTGTTCTCCTATATACTAAACACGTATATGATATGAAATTCTAGATTATCTAACTTAAATGTATCTAAACTTATATATATTTATAACACATCCTTTATAAAATGCCCAATAAAATAATATAATAAAACAATTTGTTTTTAATAAACAAAATGCATTTCACTTTTTACTAGGCAAAATATAAAACAAACCAAATCAATCTATAATAAAAATAACATGTATATCCTGATTTTTTGTGTGGCTCTGTGTGTTTTGTAATATCCCTAATTTAAATGATTTCTACGGGAATGCAAGATCTCTAAGAAATTAGCAAAGATTTATTTAAGTAAAGAGCTTTATTGCCTGCATCACTTATACGGACAATTTCATAAATATGAATAAAGTAGATGTGTGAATAAAATGTGTGTGTGTGTATATATATATATATGTGTGTGTGTGTGTGTGTGTGTGTGTGTGTATTTATATTCTAACTTTTATTCCAGAAAATGAGTGGTCTTTTACTGTATTTGTTGCAAATTCTCCATTTACTTGTGTACCTTTGAGATCACTTGATTACCTATAACACTTCAATAAGCGCAGAAAGATTATCAAATGACTCTACCCAGTATATTTCCATGAAACAATTTTATGATACTTTTTTGCGAGGTATAAGTGTACTCAAGTGAATATCAAAAATCAAGAAATTTCTATATGCCTAGGAATTTCATAAATTCATTCTTTTTAATAGATGAGTAGTACTCCACTGTGTAAATGTACCACATTTTCTTTGTCTATTCCTCTGTTGAGGGGCATCTGGGTTGTTTCCAACTTCTGGCAATTATAAAAGAGGCTGCTCTGAACAGAGTGGAGCACATGTCATTCTTACCGGTTGGAACATTTTCTGGATATATGCCCTGGAGTGGTATTGCGGGAGCCTCTGATAGTACTATGTTCAATTTTCTGAGGAACCGCCAGACTGATTTCCAGAGTGGTTGTACAAGCTTGCAATCCCACCAACAATGGAGGAGTGTTCCTCTTTCTCCACATCCTTGCCAGCATCTGCTGTCACCTGAATTTTTCATCTTAGCCATTATGATTGGTGTGAGGTGGAATCTCAGGGTTGTTCTGATTTGCATTTCTCTGATGATTAAGGATGCTGAACATTTTTTGGGTGCTTCTCAGCCATTCAGTATTCCTCAGGTGAAAATTCTTTGTTTAGCTCTGAGCCCCATTTTTTAATGGGGTTATTTGATTTTCTGAAGTCCACCTTCTTAGTTCTTTATATATATTGGATATTAGTCCCCTATCTGATTTAGGATAGGTAAAGATCCTTTCCCAATCTGTTGGTGGTTTTTTTGTCTTATTGACTGTGTCTTTTGCCTTGCAGAAGCTTTGCAATTTTATGAGGTCCCATTTGTAGATTCTCAAGCTTACAGCACAAGCCATTGTTGTTCTATTCAGGAATTTTTCCCCTGTGCTCATATTTTTGAGGCTTTTCCCTACTTTCTCCTCTATGAGTTTCAGTGTCTGTGGTTTTATGTGGAGTTCCTTAATCCACTTACATTTGACCTTAGTACAAGGAGATAGGAATGGATCAATTCGCATTCTTCTACATGATAACTGCCAGTTGTGCCAGCACCATTTGTTGAAAATGCTGTCTTTTTTCCACTAGATAGTTTTTGCTCTAGTGGAAGCACATGAAAAAAGAAGGACACATGCTCCACTATTTTCATAGCAGCCTTATTTATAATAGCCAGAAGCTGGAAAGAACCCAGATGCCCCTCAACAGAGGAATGGATACAGAAAATGTGGTACATTTACACAGTGGAGTACTACTCAGCTATTAAAAAGAATGAATTTATGAAATTCCTAGGCAAATGGATGGACCTGGAGGGCATCATCCTGAGTGAGGTAACCCAATCCAAAAGAACTCACACAATATGTACTCACTGATAAGTGGATATTAGCCTAGAAACTTACAATAACCAAGATACAAGATACAATTTGCTAAACACATGAAACTCAAGAACAACGAAGTGGACACTTTGCCTCTTCTTAGAATTGGGAACAAAACACCCATGGAAGGAGTTACAGAGACATAATTTGGAGCTGAGACAAAAGGATGGACCATCTAGAGACTGCCATATCTGGGGATCCATCCCATAATTAGCCTCCAAACGCTGACACCATTGCATACAGTAGCAAGATTTTGCTGAAAGGACCCAGATATAGCTGTCTCTTGTGTGACTATGCCAGGGCCTAGAAAACATAGAAGTGGATGCTCACAGTCAGCTATTGAATGGATCACAGGGCCCCCAGTGGAGGAGCTAGAGAAAGTACCCAAGGAGCTAAAGGGATCTGCAACCCTATAGGTGGAACGACAATATGAACTACCCAGTACCCCCCAGAGCTCCTGTCTCTAGCTGCATATGTATCAGAAGATGGCCTAGTCAGCCATCCATGGAAAGAGAGGCCCATTGGTCGTGTGAACTTTATCTGCCTCAGTACAGGGGAACACCAGGGCCAAGAAGTGGGAGTGGGTGGGTGGGGGAGTGGGTGGGGGAGCAGATGGGGGACTTTTGGGATAGCATTGGAAATGTAAATGAAATAAATACCTAATTAAAAAAAACAAAATTTTAAAAATCAAGAAATATTTAAATATTGCATCACACTTACTGTAAAAGACAGTTGGGTAATCTCATCTGGATAAATGTCTTCAGCCCAAAACAAAGAATCTTTGTTTATATGATAAGTATTTAACAAGTTAATAGAATAAATATAACTTAATTTGTTCAAATACATTATTTGCTTACACAAAAAATTTGACATGTAAATAATCATGGAATTTTTTTGTTTTAAATAAATTGAAGTGAAGCACTGAAAGGAGATCTTGTTTCAAAAGTGATATGATAGCCTTGTCATACATCACAACAAATATAATAGTACATAAAAATACAATCCTGAAATGGTGTGGATGAAGAATTTTCATGAGTAAAAGAAGTTTCTCTCTTTAAAGATATTGAGGTGGAGTCTCAGCAAGGCCTCCTCCTTTCTGTATAGAAACATCTCCCTGTGTATAGAAGTCTAGGAAAATTGATCTTTCTGTAAACTTTCAAAATCAATGATACATTTACATGAGGCAGGTAGAGTTTGAAACATCCTGAAGCAGGCAGCAGCTTCAGTCCCTGCAGCTAAGAACACAACAGCAAAAGTGCAGTGTCAATCACTCCAAAAAGCCTTGAGTTGCATTGGCCGAGAACTGGGGCATCAGAATCTGTTGCCACTGATAATGGGTGTTATAACTTTTTGAGAAACAAAGGTTTTTTGATTTAGACTCATCTCTGTTGACATGAAACCAAGTGATTTTCATTCTCTTCATTTAATCTAATTTCTGTCCAATACAAAAGGTTGATTTCTATTGCAAAGAAACTGCCATCGTCCTAAAATTCAGTGCTAACGGGCTTTTTCCACTATTCTCTTTTACAAGCTTGACATCAATCCAGTGACCATATATCCTCCAGACATTTAGCTACATTTTGTTTCTTCTGTATCACAAAGGCCTAAATAAGGGCCACAACTGTTAGTTGAGAGACTTGTTAAACATTGGCATTTAAATTTTATGGAACTAATTGATTAATCTTGTGATATCAGATATGTTATTTACAAGATAAAGATGATGTCTAGTCTTTGTACTTTTAAAAATAATGTTAGTATTTTCTTTACAAATTTATACATGTACAAAATATATTTTCATCATGGTCACACTATTCCATAACTCTTACTAGATTTATGACCCTAACACCACACGTCTTTCTGATGTTAATGTTTCATTTTTTTAAACTAATTCATTCATTCATCCATTCATTCATTCATTCATTCATTTTTACAATCTATTGAGTTCAACTACATAATCTACATAAGCATTCATGTAGGACCATTCACAAGCACTACTAGCCTACCAGAGGTCAAACTTATCTCATCCAGAAATTATCAACTGTCATCAGATCCACAGCTTGAGATAGCACCCAGTGAGGCCCTTCCCCACACATGGTGGAGTGCAACCTGACTTCATCTTGTGCAGGCAAACCCGGCTGCTCTGCATCCATGAATGCAGTGACCTTGTTCTGTTGAGAAGATAGTGTCTTACAACCATCTTCTCAATTCTCTGAGTTTTATACACTTTTTGCCTCTAAGGAATTGAAATTCTATTTTTTTTTCTCTTATGTGTGGCAAGAGTCAGTGGAATCAAGAAAAAGTCACTAGCACTTTCTCATGTATTTGAGAGAACTTCAAAGGAGTATATTTGCCTTGTGCTAATGGTTACGCGGTTTCTAAAAATGTATGATGTAACATAATTAAAATAGCAAATAAAATAATTAAAAGAGCAACACTGTAGATGGAAGGTATGAAAATAAGATTTGAATTAATTAGAGAGTTTTGAAGCATCCTATTTAGTACTTCTTCTCCATATGTGGTAGCTATTAGTTCTAAATCACAGGCACATTGCAGTTCCCTGGCTTGCTTACCTTTATGACAGAAAACACTGTTTCCTTTCAGTCTGTGTTGCCTCTTTTTCGTAATCTCTGCAGCCCCCTCATGCCTTCAATGATGGCCCCTTGGTCTTGAAAGTAATAACATTGATTTCTTAACTGATCACCTTGCAATTTATTAGTCAACTAAGTATATATGGAAGCTGTTATCCATCTCCATTTCTATAGCCTACTCTGCCTTCCATTCCCTGTTCCATTTGCTTTGAATAATGTTTTCATCGATGTCTTTTTTATTGATTACTTTATTTTTTCACTTTTTAAATTTTTTATTAGGTATTTTCTTCAATTACATTTCAATGCTATCCTGAAAGTCCCCCCATAACCTCCCCCCCACTCCCCTGCCCCTCCACTCCCACTTCTTGGTCCTGGTGTTCTCCTGAACTGAGGCATATAAAGTTTGCAAGACCTAGGGGCCTGTCTTCCCACTGATGGCCGACTAGGCCACCTTCTGATACATATTCAGCTAGAGACTCAAGCTCTGGGGGTATTGGTTAGTTCATATTGTTGTTCCACCTATAGAGTTGGAAACCCCTTTAGCTCCTTGGGTACTTTCTCTAGCGCCTCCATTAGGGGCTCTGTATTCCATCCAATAGATGACTGTGAGCATCCAGGGATCCACCCCATATTCAGCCTTCAAATGCAGACACCATTGCATACGCCAGCAAGATTTTGCCGATATTGATTACTATATACCTGTATATTTCAAATGCTGACCCTATGATCCTGCCTCCTCTTTTTCCCTCCACCTCTCCTCTCCCATCCAGGATCCTCCTTCCCTCTGTCACCAGTGATTAAATTGTTCCTTCTTATAAGTGAGATTGTAGCATCAACACATTGGCCTTACTTCTTGTTAAGTTTCATATGGTCTCTTGAGTTGTAGCTTGGGTATTCTGAGGCTGTGGGCTAATATCCACTTATCATTGAGTAATACCATGTGTGTCCTTTGGGGATCTGGGTTACCACTCTCAGGATGATGTTTTGTACTTTCATTCACTTGCCTACAAAATTTTTTGAGTCATAGTTTTTAATAGGTGAGTAGTATTCCATTCTGTGGATGTATGACATTTTCTGAATCCATTCTTCTGTTGAGGGGCATCTTGGTTGTTGCCAACTTCTGACTATTACAAATAGGGTTGCTATGAACATAGTGGAGCATATGTCCTTGTTATATGTTGGAACATCTTTTAGGTATATGTTCAGTAGTGGTTATAGCTGAGTCTTTAGATAGAACTATTTCCAATTTTCAGAGGAAACTACAGACTGATTTCCAAAGTGGTTGTACCAGGTTGTAATCACACCAGAAATGGGTGAGTATTCCTCTCTCCCCACATTTTGGCCAGCATCTGTTGTCACGTGAGTTTTGGTCTTAGCTATTCTGACTGGAGTGAGGTAGAATCACAAGGTCACTTTGATTTGCATTTCCCTGATGACTAAGGATGTTGAACATTTCTTTGAGTGTGTTTTGGCCATTCGAGATTCCTCAATTGAGAACTTTTTATTTAGCTCTATACTCCATCTTTTAATTTGGTTATTTGGTTTTCTAAAGTCTACCTTCTTGAGTTCTTTCTATAAGTTGCTAGCACAGAATCTCTCTAATTTCTTTTTGAAGGCACATAGTCTTCCAAATGATAATACTTACTTTTCAATTTTAAGTGATACATCAACAAAATAAGTAGAAACATTATAAGACAAATATTTGTTAAAATGAAATAATTATTTCATATGGTATCATTTTTATTTAGGAATCCAAGAAAATAACTAAAATTCCATCATATTACCTATAGATTGTTGATAAAGTATCAGAATTCTTGGTTTAACGTCATTACTATTTTTCACTAACATTACAAAATGTAAAATAGAAAGCACACATTTAATAAAATGACTCAAATTAAAAAAATCTCAAAGGAAAAATTTGAAACTTTTAAATGATGAAAACAAACTTACACCAAAAAAATGAAGGAGTCTATCACTGCAGAAAGATAATTTTACTCTTTCCAAAAGAATGATTTAATGATATCAAGACTGCCTATATACTCAACAATCTATCAATCAACCCTACTCCTGTTTTGGAAACACTGGTTAAGTAAAATTATTTAACATTTTGTTTATTTTCAAAGCCTGCATCATTGCCTTCTAATAATAAAGTATTAAGCAGGAAACATGTTAATTCACCAATGACTTAGAAAGAACGACATAACATGAGATAAAATATAAAGAACGTGCTATGTCATCAAACAAGGAAATATTTTTTAGGACAAACAAAAAGGCCAGTTATTAAAATAATGAGAAAAATATACTCCAGTGTACATGACATAATAAGTCGGTTATGAGTTTCTCAAAACAGAGAAATAGAAATAATTAAGAGATAACAAAGTGAAAATTATGTCATTACCACTCTACAATGCTTTCAGATTTCAAAACAATGTAAGTACAACAAATACTATGAATATCTTAATAAAACAATAAAAACCATTTAAAAAGGATTATTTCAAGCTAAAGTTTGATTAAATAATACTAGTTATTGAATAAAATATATTAAAATAATTAAAGACATTATTTATTGAAAATGAAAAACTATGATATGAAATTCATCAAAAATGGTTAAAACATGTAGTTAATGAATGAATGATAATGTACAGAGCTACACTAATTATTATAAATTTCACAACAAATAGAAATATTTAACAATTACATGCAAAATACCAGTATTTTCACAGAATCAAGTAGTAGTATGAATGTTCAAGCTGGAACTCACAACCCAAGGGTCTGTTTGGGATTGTTGCCTAGCACTTAGTAACATAAGCAGCAAGAAGACAGCCGTATTCTACTTGGACTTAATGTTTTCTGCAGGAGCTTTTCCATAGAATTTTTCATTTCTGAATTTCTCAAAGTATATATTAAAGGATTCAACATGGGAGTAACAATGGTATAAATTACAGTGATGAATTTATCAATAGGAAAACTAGAAACAGGTCTAACATACATGAAAATACATGGAACAAAAAAGAGAAAAACCACAGTGATATGGGAGCCACAGGTGGACAGAGCTTTGCGCCTCCCTTCCTGACTGTGATTCTTGAGAAATCTAAGGATTATCCCATAGGAGAGTAGGAGGAGAGTGAAGATGACTATGCACATTGCCCCATTATTGCCAATGATAGAAAGGCCAAGGAAGTATGTATCAGTACATGCAAGTAGTAATAGTGGGTATATGTCACAGCCAAAGTGGTCAATGATATTGGGACCACAGAATGGAAAATTATATACAGCGAGAACTTGAAACAAAGCATGTGCAAGACCTCCCGCCCAGGCCATCACCAAGAAGAGAATACATACCCTTCGATTCATGATGATCAAATAATGCAGTGGCTTACAGATGGCCACATAGCGATCATAGGCCATTGCCAGCAGAATGACAATGTCAACCCCACCAAACAAATGATCTATAAAGAGCTGGCTTATACAAGCTCTGAAGGAGATGGTCTTTTTCTCACAGAGCAAGTCTACTATCAACTTGGGTGTGATGGCAGTGGAGTAAATAGCATCCATGAGTGACAGAGAGGCAAGGAAGAAGTACATTGGGGAGCCCAAGGAGGGGCTGGCAATCACTGTCCCTACGATGAGCAGGTTGCCCACCATTGTCACAATGTAGATCAGTGAAAACATAACAGATAAAGCTTTTTGCCCAGCAGGATCCTGAGTGAAGCCCAGCAGGACAAATTCTGTGACATTGTTGCTCTGGCCCATTTATTCATCTATCAGGTTTCTTACAGAAAAAGAGCTCAGGAGAATAGGATCTCCATGATCTCTTAACAGGATCATGAGTCCATTCTGTCATTGAGCAGCTAGTGTCTTTACAGTATTAACCAATAATAGGCATTCAATAATTAAACATTGAGCTTCATCTTGTAACAAGCTTCATTTGTTTTCTGTTAATAAATCTCTGAGTGCTAAGGTTATCGAATATAACAGTGCATCTCTAGAGAGAAATTCAGAGAGAGATATCCCTGTCACTCATAAACAGTTACTTAAAACATATTACTCTTTTTCCTTGGTACACCAAATGAACATATAAATGTTTATCCTAAAGAGACTTGAAAAATAGTTGTGCCATTAAACCCTGAGTTTATCAACGAGAAAGAGTAACCTTTCTAGCTGGTAATATATCAGTGAAAAATATTTTAAAATTTAAGGTTGGGTGGTGCCCACAATGGCACTGGTCTTTGAGGATCCACATTAGTGCTATTATATTAGACTATTTGACATAGACACTTTTCCTCACAAGATAGTTTTAGTCATCATATGTATCTCACTTGATCAAAAAAAAAGGAGATTCTGAATTGCATCAAGTAACTCCAATGTTATTCAGACATCATTGCTTATAGCAATGACTTCATATTTAGAAGTTTCAGTTTCATTTCTTACTTGATTATACTGATTAGTAACATAATTATATTCACCAGCAGGGTTTTCAAAAGTATTTTTACTATACCTGAACTAACCCATGGTTCTTAACAAGCACTGCATCATCAGACAGAATATTTTTTCCAAAACTCTGGAATAGCTAGGCATAGAGACAGAGGAAAAAATAAACATAAAGGAGAGAATTAATGGTGATACCACATGCTTTCTTAATCTTAAGATTAAAATAAGATTTAATTTAGTCTTAATTTAATTTAAGTATTTATGATAAGAATGCTGTGAGACCTCTTAAGAATTCATTGTCCAGAAAATCAAAAGCAGAACACTCAAAGAAAATGCAAAACCAGTACATAAAGACTTAGGCTAGGTTGATTTTCTAAACATAATTAGAAATATATCTCTCTTTGCATCCTGAATCACTAGGGGATCAGACCACATTTCAGAATCTTTCCCAGTCTCACAATCTCTAATGGTTATAGCATATCTATCACATTGTTACTTCTGACCTCTTCCATTTCTTTTCTGATGTAATTTCTTTCTTCCATATTTTTAAATAATATTTCCAAGTTTATAACTGCTTCCTGAATAATACTAATAATGTAAAATAATTTTAATAACTACAGTGATCAAATAACAACCCCAGTTTTATTGTACATAGTGTACCAAGAAAGAGTCTGAGAAATACTTGGACAGAACCATGGTCATGATAGAAACTGGACACACCTGGTTACAGCATAAGGTGCATTAAGTTAGTATCATCCTGATCTTGACCATCTTAGTGACTCTACCTCTTTGTCTGATTCACCATATGTACCACAGTGACTTCCATGTTATCCCTCTTCTAGAGTGGTCTGTGGGTGTTCTTATTTTCCTAGGTAGTGCCTAAAGCACAGCTCAGCACTTCACACATCTCCGTGATGGCTATAATAAGTATTGTCATATATTTCACTGTGAGCATCAGTTGAGAAAAAGCAATGAGAATTTCTGTCCACTTAGTAGGAATGTAGAAGTCATCTGGATTTTTAAAAAGAGCAAATGTGAGTCTCCTGAACTTCTTGCTGGATTTCAATTAAAATCATATTACATCTTGGGATTTAAAAATCGTAATCATTAAAATCTTAATTAACTTTTTTATTACATGTAATAAATTATTCATTATATAAAAATGCTAACAATACTCACTTTGAAAAAATATATTTGGACAACATCAGACAATAAAATCCTATTTGCATGGACTTGGTATCAGAGAAAGATATGTGCAGAGTCAGAACTGCTTTAGAAGCAGTTGGAATGCATCTTATACATCTCTCAGTCACATCTCTGCTTCCATCTGAGTCAGAACATCATCACTGGCATTTTTTAAAAGTACATAAGCATACCTGTTAGAGAACAAAGAGAAATCACATAGCAAGCCCAATTCTATCTTCAACATTTTACTTTCTACACAGTTTTGTTGGTCTTAGATTGTACAGCGTTGGTTTTCACCAGTCTAAATCTTGTAGTGCCTAGCAGAATTATTTATATAATATAAAAAATAGTGTAATAAATGATACTATATTAGACTTATATATAATGTAAATTATCAAAGAATTGATTCTGCAAATACAGAAGAATTATATGTCTACTTTCATTTTGAAATATTGTTATAATCCTTCTAGAAAAATAATATTTTAATCCAGTTACTAAGATAATTTCATTTTTGAAATATATTTAAAAAATATAATTTAAAAAAGTAAATTTCTTAGCAATGAACTTTTATCAACTATAAAAAGGATTGACATTATATCACTTGCCTAAACACAGATACAACTATTAAAAAAAATAGTCAATTTAACTCACTATAAGAAGGGGAATAAAGTACATTGTCTCTCATTTGTGAGTTTTAGACTTTCAACAGATACATAAAATCATAAACTCACAGAAGACATGAGAGTGGGAGGAAAACTATTGAGGGAAACTAAGGGGGCTTCAAGGAATAAAAGCAGTGATGAAGAGGAGAGGAGGAACATGGAGGAGGATGTTTGCTCCAATTACATGTGCTTTCATCAAAATTTCTTACAAAATCCAATAAAGTAAAAACTTTGTAATGCCCTATACGGTACTACATGATAACCTGATAGCAAATCTCTATTGCAGGTGATGTATTCCTTTATTGTTTTCTCTACTTAGATATACTAACCTAGTCTTTAAACAATTTCAAGATATACACATAAAATACAATATCAAGATACTGGAATATAATAGCGATTTGTCCTTGTACACTTAAGGACATTTGATGATACAAAATTTTTATTTTTCTAATTTTAACATAACTAAATTATATGTGATTATGCATCTATAGAAACAAAGCACCTAAAACAAATGTCTAATAAGATGAAAATCATAAATTATTGTCATTTATAATACATAAAACATTTTACTTGCTTTGTAGACAAATAGAACATTTCATTTACCCAAATAAATAAGTATGTGATGCTAATATCAAATACGTTTGTAGTTTGTGATGAATTTATTTGTGTAGCATCTTAACTTCCCCAACTCAAATAGTTTCTGGTAGTATATATGACTTAAAATAATAGCTCTTTTTCAGCCTATAACAGGAATCTTCACCTAAAGTTATTTGTGGTTCCATGAATTCACAACATGCTTCTTATTTTTATTTCAGAAAAGCTGACGGTTATTTTGATGGTATACCATAAATTACTTCCTGTATCTATTTGACTGCATTGCACAGATGACAATGTAGGACCATACAATAGTTGATGAAATAGCACCAAGAGATTGCAGAAACACATTTCCACAAAATTTTACATTACCTCATTTTTTCAACATTATGTAAGACCATCCAAGTTAAAAGCTAAATACAAAATATTTGAATTTAGTTTCAGAACTTACTGTAAAAGTAGGTAAATATTGTCACCTTATAAAAATATTTTTCATAAAAATACAAATCCACCTAGTAATTAGGAATTGCCAATCTTCTTTATATGCCCATACTTAAAGAAAAATTCACAACACTAAAATTAATTATATGAACTTTGACTTCTGAGACACTTTTATTAAAGGCATCAATAAATTACATGAATTTAATACATTATAGCAACATCCATCTCGCTCACAAATAAGACAGGTACTTAACAAGACAAATCCAAATCAGTCATTTAAATTAATAAACTATTAGTGGTGAAGGTTTCCAATGACTATAGCCAGAAGCCTTAAGACTATGTCATGCAGCTAGACTCTCCACAAAATCCTTTTCTTTCTTGTTAAAAACATGTTTCTGTATATAGAACCACTTAAGAAACTGAGACCTTCCACAGACTGTCATAAATTATGTTAACATATAAGGACTGGGTACATAAAATATTAAATACCGGAGACTTCTTGGACCATTTGATAAAAAAAAAAATTCTTTCATCTACATCACAATTCTATCTATGAACTTTTTGTACCATCACTATTTAAATAGATAAGCTTGTTAAACTATTTGGAACAAATTCAAATGAGATCATCTCTTTTGAACAGATTTTTTTTAATAATCCCTAGAGATAAAAGCTTTAAGTCTTGCCAAGAATGAGTAGCTGACAGCCAAGTTGATTTGAAAAATCTATAATAAAATAAATTGATCAAGAGACTATGAGATAGTTTTAAAACACCCAAAAGGAGAAAACAACCTGAGTTCTAGTTTTCCGCATCACCCCAGCAAAGCATAATTCTGTACTGGTAGTCAGAGAGGATCTGCCCAGCTGCTTTGAACTGCAGATCTGGATGGATCTACAGTCTGTGATTTTGGGATATATAACTGTAGGAGAGACAATGGTTCTGCCATTCTGTATGTGTGAAAGCTTTTACAGAAGGCTTTAGTTTTTGTAATAAACAACTATAAGGATCTTCACGGTATTCTTTTGAATTCTTAATTACTTTATGATATTAATTTAATAACTCTACAAAAGATAGTTATTTTAAGTAAAAACATGAATTATTAAAAACAATCTCTGATTTTGAGTGCGTTACTTGGCTTTCAATCAAGTAAGCATATGCTCCTCTCTTCTTAATGTGAGGTCAGACCTTCTTTGCCACAGAGGCCTAGATGCCAGATAATAAAAATGGCAGTTGATAGGTTTCACTAAAATTGGACATTTATAATTTGCATAACAATTTTTAAAATATAGAGCACGTACAATCTAGATGTTTTTCTTATTAGTAAATTGAAGAAATAAGTAATTGAGAAAAACTTTCTGAGGGTATAATTATCACTCAAACATGGAGAGTTAAAATATATTAAAACGTCGTTCTATGCGCTCTTTCTATTGGAATTCAAATACCTCCCAATGCTTTCCAATTTTTTGAATAAAATTTAAAGAGTTTTTCATATCCTATGATGATTCCAACAGAATAAAAATCTGAAGTTATTTCTGCATATAAGAAAAGAATAAGCATTAATAACTAAAAGATTTACCAACATTTGTGCTTTGTATTTTAAAATTAAATGATGCATTTGTGAACAATTCATATAGAAAGCAAATTGTCATGAAGCCTTTAAGCATTTTGAACAATGATGAAAACATATGATACCCTATGAACAAGCAAAACTATTATGCATACCAATTCAAAGAATTTAAGTTCTAAAAACTACTGCAATAAGTATCTTTAATAAATATTTATTTTAGCATAATGTGCTCCAGGATCATCTATGCTCTGACAAATATTGTCAAAATATTATATTGAATGCCATAAATGCATTCAAATTTGTCAACTAAAAGTACAGTAGTTATTAATATCCTCTTATGCTAATTATTTAGTCTCTTTTCAAAGGTTGAGTAATATTAAGATTTATACATTCAAACATGCATACACACATGAACACACAAACACACACACATACATTCAAACACTCACATATGTACAAATGGAAAACAGGTAGATAATAAGTAATTGATAAAACATTTCTCAATGATTAGGGATGAGTAAATTTTTGGTATTGTGACTATGAAATAACATCTTTGTAGATATATAAATACATACACATAATTCTATAAGCTCGTGTCTATTGATCTCTTACATAATAATGACTTAATTCTTCTCAAAAGAAACAAGTCATTCTACTCTAGAATCTAGCCTTGCAAATATCCTTCAATCAAATTCTCATTTTTCTTCAACGACTACAAGATCCAAAAAAGGTTCCATAGACAGAGCAAGACTTATTCTACCTTCTCCTGCTCTGCCATCAACATATAGGTTTCCTGCATGACTCACACTTCAGGTATCTACCCAGAGGTTGCTTTACTCATTTTCCACTAACACACTTTATACCTAGACTTTCCAGTTACTTATCCAGAGTCTAGATTGCTATGTAAAACCCACAAAGTTATCTTCATTTCTCTGAAACCAGCCAAGTCAAGCCTGGGTTTCACAGCTAGTACTCTAGCCTACTCTGGCCACATATACCAGTGTAGCAGTAGTCTTCTCCCCTATCAAGGTACTACTCTCTGCTCCTTCCTAATCTGGCCACTACAACCTGTGCCACAGATAACCTCTAGGCTTGCAAAAGAACCTGTATCACCTACTCCCATCAGTCAGGGTTCAAAACCAGTATACAGGCCTAGTCTGGCCTTGCCCACCTTTCCGGCAAAAGAACTCTAGGCTCTAGCCAGGATGCTCCTCACCTATCTACCTAAGCATAAGATTGTCCCATAGTAAATCAAATCTGTCTACTCATATCTTTTGCCCCTCATAGGGTTAACTTGTAACAGAAAGCATAACCTGTATATGATCCCATTCCCTCTTCATTCCACCCAAGACATATCCAAAACCTAGAGCAAGTTTGCCTATATATCTTCTTTTATTCCCTAACTTACTCTATCTATAACAAACTCATAACTAACAAAAGAAGTATACATGCCCAGATCTGATCTTAAGAATACCAACCATATGAAAGATCAAGTCATTTTTTGCTATTTTAATACCACCGATCCATAAGCATGGGAGATCTTTCCATCTTTTATATCTCCAATAAACTCCAGAAAACATAAATTTAAAGAAGAATCATGAACCTTTACAAAGAATTTAAGGATTTTAAAGAAAATACAAAAAAGTTAAATAAAATCAAGAAAAACCTTAATACCTGAATGATGCCCAAGAAAAGACAAACATAAGACTGATGAAAATTTCAAAGACAATACAAGTCTTGAAAATGGAATACAATTATGTAATAAAAACATTGAAGAGTACTAAAGCTGGAAGGAAGATGAAATTCAAATAGGAAAGGAAAAAAGAAACAAAGAAAGGAAGAAACAAACAAAGGAAGAAAATCAACTTACAAATCCTAAAGTAAGATCTAACTTGTAGAATTAATCAAGCAGGGGAAAGAATTTCTTTGAGTCCTGACTATAAAATAAAAAAATCTAGACCAAATGTACAAGGAATATGAAAATTTAAAAACAAAGAGAGAGAGGGGGGAGGGAGAGAGAAGAAGGAAAGAGAGAGAGCAGAAACGGAAGGGGACAGATAGTGTGGGAGGAAGCAACACACAGAAAATGTGAAACACCATGAAAAGCATAAAACTTCCAATTATAGGCATACTTGAGGGAGAAGAATCCCAAGTCAATAACACAGACCAAATGTTAATAAGATTGTAGAAAAATATTCCCCAAGTTAAGGAAAGATACAGAGGCAAGAAGCACAGAGATGGTCAAAGAGCCATGACCAGAAAAGAAAACACCAAGATCATATCATAGTTGAAACACAAAGAACACATTTTAAAAGAGAGAGAGAGAGAGATCTTTAATTTCTTTCTTCAGGGACTTGAAATTCTTATAATACAGATCTTTCACTTCCTTAGAGTCACGCCAAGGTATTTTATATTATCTGTGACTATTGAGAAGGGTGTTGTTTCCCTAATTTCTTTCTCAGCCTGTTTATCCTTTGTGTACAGAAAGGCCATTGACTTACTTGAGTTAATTTTATATCCAGCTACTTCACTGAAGCTCTTTGTCAAGCTTAGGAGTTCTCTGGTGGAATTTTTAGGGTCACTTATATATACTATCATATCATCTGCCAAAAGTGATATTTTGACTTCTTCCTTTCCAATTTGTATCCCCTTGATCTCCTTTTGGTGTCAAATTGCTCTGGCTAGGACATCAAGTACAATGTTGAATAGGTAGGGAGAAAGTAGATCTCAGAAAATGGAAAGATCTCCATTGCTCATGGATTGGCAGGATCAATACACTAAAAATGGCTATCTTGCCAAAAGCAATCTACAGATTCAATGCAATCCCCATCAAAATTCCAATTCAATTCTTCAACGAATTAGAAAGGGCAATCTGCAAATTCATCTGGAATAACAAAAAACCTAGGATAGCAAGAACTATTCTTAAGGATAAAAGAACCTCTGGTGGAATCACCATGCCTGACCTAAAGCTGTACTACAGAGCAATTGTGATAAAAAACAAACAAACAAACAAACAAACAAACAAAACTGCATAGTACTGGTATAACGACAGACAAGTAGACCAATAGAATAGAATTGAAGACCCAAAAATGAACCCACACACCTAAGGTCACTTGATGTTTGACAAGGGAGCAAAAAACATCCAGTGGAAAAAAGACAGCATTTTCAACAAATGGTGCTGGCACAACTGGCAGTTATCATGTAGAAGAATGCAAATTGATCCATTTCTATCTTCTTGTACTAAGGTCAAATCTAAGTGGATTAAGGAACTCCACATAAAACCAGAGACCTAAATTTATAGAAAAAAAGTAGGGAAAAAGCCTCGAAAATATGGATACAGGGGGAAAATTCCTGAATAGAATAGCAATGGCTTGTGCTGTAAGATCGAGAATCTACAAATGGGACCTCATAAAATTGCAAAGCTTCTGCAAGGTAAAAGACACTGCCAATAAGACAAAAAGGCCACCAACAGATTGGGAAAGGATCTTTACCTCTCCTAAATCAGATAGGGGACCAATATCCAATATATATAAAGAACTCAAGAAGGTGGACTCCAGAAAATCAAATAACCCCATTAAAAAATGGGGCTCAGAGCTAAACAAAGAATTCTCACCTGAGGAATACCGAATGGCTGAAAAGCACCTGAAAAACTGTTCAACATCCTTAATCATCAGGGAAATATAAATCAAAACAACCCTGAGATTCCACCTCACACCAGTCAGAATGGCTAAGATCAAAAATTCAGGTGACAGCAGATGCTGGCTAGGGTGTGGAGAAAGAGAAACACTCCTCCATTGTTGGTGGGATTGCAAGTTTGTACAACCACTCTGGAAATCAGTCTGGCAGTTCCTCAGAAAATTGGACATAGTACTACTGGAGGAACCCACAATACCCCTCCTGGGCATATAACCAGAATATGTTCCAACCGGTAAGAAGGACACATGCTCCACTATGTTCATAACAGCCTTATTTATAATAGCCAGAAGCTGGAAAGAACCTGGATGCCCCTCAACAGAGGAATGGATACAGAAAATGTGGTACATTTACAAAATGGAGTACTATTCAGCTATTAAAAAGAATGAATTTTGAAATTCATAGCCAGTGGATGGACCTGGACGGCATCATCCTGAGTGAGGTAACCCAATCACAAAAGAACTCACACAATATGTACTCACTGATAAGTGGATATTAGCCCAGAAACTTAGAATACCCAAGATACAAGATACAGTTTGCTAAACACATGAAACTCAAGAACAATGAAGACCAAAGTGTGGACATTTTGCACCTTCTTAGAATTAGGAACAAAACACACAATGGAAGGAGTTACAGACACACAGTTTGGAGCTGAGATAAAAGAATGGACCATCTATAGACTGCCATTTCTGAGTTCAAAGGCAGCCTGGTCTACAGAGTGAGTTCCAGGACAGTCAAGGCTATACAGCAAAACCCTAACTCAAAAACAAAAAACAACCAAAACAAAACAAAACAAAACATAAAGAGTGGTTGCCTAATGGTGTCTCATACAACCCAAAATTAGACTGTAAGATTGTAGACATTTTTCTTTGTTACCATAACCCATACATGTCAACAAGACATTATTGCTGAAGATAACACCCACTTTGGTCATACAACACTTGGGTCAGAAACCAAGCTATTACTGACCTGTTTAGCTTTTAGTGATGGAAGGTGTCATTCAAGCTACTTAAGAAGAAAAGCATTTTATATTATTTGTGACTATTGTGAAGGGTATCATTTCCGTAATTTCTTTTTCAGCCTGTTTATCCTTTGAGTAGAAGAAGGCTACTGATTTGTTTGAGTTAATTTTATATCCAGTTACTTTGCAGAAGTTGTTTACCAGGGTTAGGAGTCCTGTGGTGGATTTTTTTGGGGTCACTTGTGTATACTATCATATCATCTGCAAATAGTGATATATTGACTTTTTCCTTTCCAATTTGTGCCCGTTTGACTTCATTTTGTTGTTTAATTGCTCTGGCTAGGACAGGTAGGGAGAGAGTGGGCAGCCTTGTCTAGTCTCTGATTTTAGTGGGATTGCTTCAAGTTTCTCTCCATTTAGTTTGACTTTGGCCACTGGTTTGCTGTATATTGTTTTTACAATGTTTAGGTAGGAGCCTTCTTTGAGTTTGTTTATACAGTGGATTACATTGATGGATTTCCTTATATAGAACCATCCCTGTATTCCTGGGATAAAGCCTACTTGATCATGATGGATGATTGTTTTTGATGTGTCTTTGAATTCAGTTTACAGGAATTATATTGAGTATTTTTGCATTGATATTCATAAAGAAAATTGGTCTGAAGTTCTCTTTCTTGTTTGAGTCTTTGTGTGGTTTAGGTATGAGAGTAATTGTGACTTCACAGAATAAATTGGGTAGTATTCCTTCTGTTTCTATTTTGTGGAATGGTTTGAAGAGAATTGGTATTAGGTCCTCTTTGAAGGTCTGATAGTATTCTACACTAAAACCATCTGGTCCTGGGAATTTTTTGTTGTTGTTGTTAGGACACTTTTAATTACTGCTGCTATTTCTTTAGGGGTTATAAGACTTTTCAAATGGTTTATCTGATCCTGATTTAACTTTGGTTCCTGATATCTGTCTAGAGAATTGTCCATTTCATCGAGATTTTCCAGTTTTGTTTAATATAGGCTCCATCCATATATGTAGCATAGAATGGCTATGTCAGAAGACAGTGGGAGACAAGGCCCTTGGTCCTCTGAAGGCTTGATATCACAGTGTTGGGAATGCAAGGGCGAGGAGGCATGGGTGGGTGGGTGCATGGTGGAAGCAGGAGGAAAGGGGATGTGATACTGGGTTTCTGAGGGGGAAATTGGGAAAGAGGATGACATTTGAAATGTAAATAAATACAATATCCAAAGAAAATTTTCAAAAATATAAAAAATAAATTTAAAAAAAGTCCAAAGAAGAAAAGCAAACATTAATATTACTCAGCTGTGAACCGTGCAAGCTAAAAAATGTGTAGACTGACAAGATATGCCCACTGATACAACAGCAGCAAAAATATTAGAATGCCCAACTGAAGTTAAAGTTTCTGATTTCTTTAAAGTCTCAGTTCGGTCACATGATATTTTTCTGGAAGCTTTCTAGTAAGAGAGAATCTGATATTTTGCTGAAAACAGACACTTGAGAGGGTGCATCATGTTTAAAAAAACAAATAAATATAACCTTACAGACAGTAAAAGGTTCCTTTTGCATTAGGAAACCCGTGACACCATGCAATGCTTCACTGGCCCTTCTGGCCATGCATCACTTCACTAGTCTTTGTTGGTCTTCATTGGTCTTCACTTTGTTAAGAGAAATGCATCACAGAACTTCTCATGGTATTCCAGCTAATTCTGTCCCCTTCTACCATTACTGATTCATGTTTAGTGTTTGCTATTAAACTGGACTGCTGGTATCCTAACAAAGTGTAGAATTGCCCCCAAGGAACTATTTTTAACAGGTTTAAATCACCTTTTCCAATTAACATTAATTTTCACCTGCCTCTAGTAAGTGGGCTAGAAGGAAGGTTGAAGCATTCAAGAACCCTAAATAAAGTTGGTTTAGCAAAATCTAACCCAACAACTAACAACTTTTGGATTGAATCAAAGTTACATTCAATGAGTTGTTAACATGGCCAAAGTCAATATAGGCCCTAGTGTAAAACCCAATACTATTATTCTGATAAGCCTAATATTGTAATAATTCACAATAACTTTTTGTTAAACATAGATCAGTGCATCTCTCAACATTGTACAGAGAACATTCTTCTTGCAGTATTGGACAATTAACACAGAT